>NC_041386.1:489535452-489744695 GCF_002162155.2 Triticum dicoccoides
GTGGCCTCCACCCTCGTGGGCCCCCTGTTGCTCCACCGACGTACTTCTTCCTCCTATATATACCTACGTACCCCCAAACGATCAGATATGGATCCAAAACCCTAATTCCACCACCGTAACTTTCTGTATCCACGAGATCCCATCTTGGGGCCTGTTCCGGAGCTCCGCAGGAGTGGGCATCGATCACGGAGGGCTTCTACATCAACACCATAGCCCTTCCGATGAAGTGTGAGTAGTTTACCTCAGACCTTCGGGTCCATAGTTATTAGCTAGATGGCTTCTTCTCTCTTTTTGGATCTTAATACAAAGTTCTCCCCCTCTCTTGTGGAGATCTATTCGATGTAATCTTCTTTTGCGGTGTGTTTGTTGAGACCGATGAATTGTGGGTTTATGATCAAGTTTATCCATGAACAATATTTGAATCTTCTCTGAATTCTTTTATGTATGATTGGTTATCTTTGTAAGTCTCTTCGAATTATCAGTTTGGTTTGGCCTACTAGATTGATATTTCTTGCAATGGGAGAAGTGCTTAGCTCTGGGTTCAATCTTGCGGTGTCCTTTCCCAGTGACAGTAGGGGCAGCAAGGCACGTATTGTATTGTTGCCATCGAGGATAACAAGATGGTTTTTTTATCACATTGCATGAATTTATCCCTCTACATCATGTCATCTTGCTTAAGGCGTTACTCTGTTCTTATGAACTTAATACTCTAGATGCATGCTGGATAGCGGTCGATGTGTGGAGTAATAGTAGTTGATGCAGGCAGGAGTCGGTCTACTTGTCTTGGACGTGATGCCTATATACATGATCATACCTAGATATTCTCATAACTATGCTCAATTCTGTCAATTGCTCAACAGTAATTCGTTCACCCACCGTAAAATACTTATGCTCTTGAGAGAAGCCACTAGTGAAACCTATGGCCCCCCGGTCTATCTCCATCATATTAATCTTCCAACACTTAGTTATTTTCATTGCCTTTTATTTTACTTTACATCTTTATCATAAAAATGCCAAAAATATTATCTTATCATATCTATCAGATCTCACTCTCGTAAGTGACCGTGTAGGGATTGACAACCCCTTATCGCGTTGGTTGCGATGATTTATTTGTTTTGTGCAGGTGCGAGGGACTAGCGCGTAGCCTCCTACTGGATTGATACCTTGGTTCTCAAAAACTGAGGGAAATACTTACCCTACTTTGCTGCATCACCCTTTGCTCTTCAAGGGAAAACCAACGTAGTGCTCAAGAGGTAGCAGTATGTGACTCCTCCAATGGTCCGATTAGTTTTTGTTCTAGTGCTTTATTTATTGCAAATTTTTGCTGCTTAGGTGACCCTGTTCTTGAGCTTGCATGTCAAATTTATGTGGTCAAAAGTAGTTTTAATGCATGATATAGCCTCTAGGAACTTGTAGGAGTAGTTGCTATCAATTTTGTTGAGTTTGGTTCACTTTTATTTTGAGTCACTAAAAATTTCAGAAATTTTTCAAAGGAAGAAATATGTTTAGGAAAATGTACCAAGGTGGTTCCTCAAGGAAGCAAGGCCCAATGCCCGCAATACGCGAGCCGGACAATGAACTACCAAGGGAGGCTCAAGTGCGGCCTTGTGAATGGTCGTTAGAGGATTTCATGGTCCAGGCAGGCATTAAGGAAGAATTTGACGCATATGTGCGTAACGCTGATCTTGAGAGCTTCGTGTCAGATAAGTGCCGGCAATACCTCTATTTAACTGATTCATTTGTGAGAAGGTTTAAATTTACATCCTCGCGCAATTCTCACAATGTCCTATTTGATCTTTATGATAAATCTTATACCATGGACTTAGAAGATTTTAATACTGCTTGTAAACTCCTGCAGTGGGGTAGTGCTAGTGAACCTCGCAAATCTGAATTTAAAGAATTTCTTGCTAGTACCACTGTGGGGGAATCTAGAGAAATAACATAAGCTACCATAGGAAGCATTCATTCTCCTGCCATACATTATTTTG
Source organism: Triticum dicoccoides (assembly GCF_002162155.2). Lineage (NCBI taxonomy): Eukaryota > Viridiplantae > Streptophyta > Magnoliopsida > Poales > Poaceae > Triticum > Triticum dicoccoides. The sequence continues at coordinate 489,537,441 of NC_041386.1, forward strand.
CTCTCTTCGTGGGTAGATGCATTAACGGTAAGGATGAGGCATGTCACATGTGTGTTCCTGATCTTAGTGTTCTCAAGAGTGTTGTATTAGGAGATAAACAATACAAATTGGGGGCTATTGTTGCACATAGGTTGCATCTTAATGGTTTAACTGGAGATTTGTTTGGTGGAATTTATGCAACTCGTGTAGCTAACTTTCTTGGTATACCCATACGTGGGGATGATATTGAGTTGCCTCCTGCTTATCTAGATTATAATGCTATGGTTCGTCATCAGTTTGTTGAGAGGAACGACCAGTTCCTCCAGTACCGACTAATCTTTGACAGATGGCGCACCGTCCATGTTGCTCTCCCTGCTCCTGCTTTCTTTGATTTTCAGACAAAAGGGAGATATGTTATAACCAGGGAGGGGGCGAACGAGTACGAGAGGAGGACGGAGGTAGCTTGCCTCCAAGCTACAACTCATGAGGCAATTGCCGCTGCATCTTAGTACGACCCCAGCTACAACTTTGATCCATGGGCATAGACCAACTTAGGCCAAAAGCCTAAGCTTGGGGGAGTATGTATTTCTCACCGACATTACATTCCTGTTCACACACTCATGCCACTTGTCGGTGCTCATACTTTTTCATTGTAATATCCATGCTAGTTTATTTTCTTTTTAAGATTTCTTATTGTGTGTTTGAAGAACTTAAGAAACACAAAAAAAAATAGTTGTAGCTTTTAGGTAGTTTACTTTCCATGCCTGTAGTAGTAGTAATTAAGAAGAAAACCCAAAAAAAGATTTCTCGTTCTTCTTTTGCTTGTTGGGAGCTTTCCCATGTAAATAGTTTTATTTCCTTTCTTTTTCTGTGGGGGTCGAGAGGAGAAGACCTTAATGAAAATGTTGAGTGGCTCTCATATGCATTACTATTGATCTAACAAAGATCCCATATTACCTTGTCTTCTCCCTTGAATTGAATGCATGCAGATTCCAGCTTAGTCCAATGCACGTGCACTATTATTATTATTCACACTATTCGGATGTGCAAGTGAAAGGCAATAATGACGATATATGATGGACTGGTTGAGATGAGAAAAATTGGTATGAACTCGACCTCTCTTGTTTTTGTAAATATGATTAGTTCATCGTTCCTGATTCAGCCTATTATGAATGAAACATGTTTGCAATGACAATTAGAGATTATAGTTGCTCATGCCATGCTTAATTTGCTAGGAGTTTATAATGGTTTACCTTGCGTGCCAACATGCTATTAAAATGGTTGTGATGTGGTATGATAGGGTGGTATCCTCCTTTGAACGATTCGAGTGGCTTCACTTGGCACATGTTCATGCATGTAGTTGAAACAAAATCAACATAGCATCCACAATATTTATGTTCATGGTGAATTATATCCTACTCATGCTTGCATTCAGTGTTGATTAATTTTAATACATGTTCTTGACTGTTGTCGCTCTCTAGCTGGTCGCTTCCCAGTCTCTTTCTAGCCTTCACTTGTACTAAGCGGGAATATTGCTTGTGCATCCAACTCCATAAACCCCAAAAGTTATTCCATATGAGTCCACCATACCTTCCTATATGCGGTATCTACCTGCCGTTCCAAGTAAATTTGTATGTGCCAAACTCTAAACCTTCTAATAAAAATTATGTTTTGTATGCTCGAATAGCTCATGTATCAACTAGGGTTGTCTGTGTCTTCCATGCTAGGCGGGTTATTCTCAAGAGGAATGGACTCCGCTGCTCACTCACGAGAAAATGGCTGGTCAACGGGATGCCCAGTCCCATGCTCAAATCAAATCAAAATAATTGCAAATAAAACTCCCCCAGGATTGTTGTTGGTTGGAGGCACCTGTTGTTTCAGGCAAGCCATGGATTGATGCTTGTTTGTGGTGGGGGAGTATAAACTTTACCATTCTGCTTGGGAACCGCCTATAGTGTGTGTAGCATGGAAGATATCGAGATCTCTCAGTTGTTATGTTAACAATGGAAGTATACCGCTCAAAATTTTATTCATCTCTATTTCAAAATTGAGCTCTAGCACCTCTACAAATCCCTGCTTCCCTCTGTGAAGGGCTTATCCATTTACTTTTATGTTGATTCATCATTGTCGGTGTCAAAATCGGCGGATCTCGGGTAGGGGGTCCCGAACTGTGCGTCTAAGGCGGATGGTAACAGGAGGCAGGGGACACGATGTTTACCCAGGTTCGGGCCCTCTTGATGGAGGTAATACCCTACGTCCTGCTTGATTGTTCTTGATGATATGAGTATTACAAGAGTTGATCTACCACGAGATCGTAGAGGCCAAACCCTAGAAGCTAGCCTATGGTATGATTGTATGTTGTCCTACGGAATAAACCCTCCGGTTTATATAGACACCGGAGGGGGCTAGGGTTACAAAGAGTCGGATACAAGGGAGGAGATCTACATATCTGTATTGCCTAGCTTGCCTTCCACGCCAAGGACACGGGATGAAGTCTTCAATCTTCTATCTTCATAGTCCAATAGTCCGGCCAAAGGATATAGTCCGGCTGTCCGGAGACCCCCTAATCCAGGACTCCCTCAGTAGCCCCTGAACCAGGCTTTCAATGACAATGAGTCCGGCGCGCAGTATTGTCTTCGGCATTGCAAGGCGGGTTCCTCCTCCGAATACTCCATAGAAGATTTTGAACACCAGAATAGTGTCCGGCTCTACAAAACAAGTTCCACATACTACCGCAGAGAGAATAATATTTCCACAAATCTAATCTGCTGACGCGTTGTGACAGCAAGGCGTTATGTCATGGCTCGGTCATCATTCGAACCGTTTTTCTCAACCAGCACCGCACACAACATGGGGCAGTTTTCTCGACACGTCTTGTCAAAGCAGAGATCGTGTCCCCCTTATTACGGGATTCTCATCAATATGGACGTGGGTAACCCAACCACGCCATCAATTACGGCGCCTAGGGAATAAGCGGTTTTACCAGGCAAGTGGGGTGACGCATCGCCTCTTTCGCCTTTATAAAGGGACAAGGATTTACCCCCTTTTACCCACGCCTTCTACCTCCTTGCTTATCCATTCTCACACACTCGAGCTCCAGCGCCCAAGCTCGCGTTCCTCTTCCCAAACCACTCCAAGTATGTCCGGAGTAGGAGGCAAGTGGATGGTCTCCTCCGTCACAGAGGAGAACATCAAAAAGTTACGGGAAGCCGGATATCTGGCCGCGGATATCGCGCACCGGCTGCCAGATGCAGGGCAGATCATCCCAACGCCCGAACCCCATGAGAGGGTAGTTTTTCTTACCCAGTTGGTCCGCGGACTGGGATTTCCTCTCCACCCGTTTGTCCGCGGGCTCATGTTCTACTACGGGCTGGATTTTCATGATCTGGCCCCCAATTTCATCCTCAACATCTCGGCGTTTATCGTCATGTGCGAGGCCTTCCTCCGCATCAAGCCCCATTTCGGCCTGTGGCTGAAGACCTTCAATGTCAAACTGAAGGTGGTGGTCAGCCAGCAAGCGGAGTGGGAAGGTGCCATGGTGGGCAAGATGCCTAATGTCACCTGGCTTGAAGGCTCCTATGTGGAGACCATAAAGGGGTGGCAATCGGGGTGGTTCTACATCACCGAGCCGCGCGACACCAACTGGGTGACGGCCCCCAAATTCCGATCCGGAATCCCCACACGGCTCACCTACTGGAAAGAGAAGGGCCTATCTTGGGGTTCCTCGGTAGAGCTGACTGGACTCCAGACCTGCATCAAGAACATGATGAGCAAGAAGATCAAGCTTGTCAACGTGGTCCAGGTCATGCTCTTCCGCCGGATTCTCCCATGTCAACAATGGGTATTCAACTTGTGGGAGTTCGACCCGGCCAAGCACCAGACGCTGCAAGAGATCTATGACACGACGCACGAGGACGTCTGGAGGGTCCTGTTCAAGGGCGCCGAGGTACCTCCTTCCCTTACCGAGGACCGCGGACTCAGCGCAAAGCGCCGCGCCAATCCGGTAAGTTTTTATATTTCACAGGGTATCCATTTTCCCCAGTTTAATCATGTGCAGGATCTAAGCCTTCCATACCTTTAACAAGACTGGGTGAAGATAGCGGAGCAGATCGATTGCCCCGCCCCTCTGCCTGAGGATCCTACAGACGCTCTCCTGACGGAGATGCTGGTTCCGGCACCTTACGAGCTACCGGTGAAGAACGCCAAGAAGAAGGCCACGGGGACCCGAAAGGGTCTCTGGCGCAAGGTTGTATCGGACTCATCATCCGATAACTCTGACGCATCCTCCTCCCACAAAAACGAGGAGGAGGAAGAGGAAAGTTCTCCCCCCCCCAGCCGAGGGATACAAGAAAAGGAAGGCCGACCCAGTCAGGGAGGCCGAAGGGTCCAAGAAGGGCAGGACCCTCCCTCCGGACTGCTCCATGACGGCCGCCCACAGCGGCGATGAGTGGCTACCCAGGGTCAAGCCTCTGGCGAAGTCGTAAGTATCCGGACACCATAGCAATTCATGGTATGTTTTACTGCATTGGTTCTTCTCATGCCAAACATGATTATGCAGTCCGTCCCGAGCTCATCTCGACGTATCTTCGTCGAGCGATTCGTTGGACTCGTCGGATATGAACATCGGTTCTCTTCTGACCGCCTCCACCCCTTTCCATGCGGACAACGCGGATGTGTTGTCTCAACTGGCATCGGGCCAAGGGGAGGTAGTCCTAGGGGCGCCTCGAGGCGACCTTCCGGACCCTGGGCGCAAAGGGATCCGGCTCCCATGGGCTCCAGGTTCGGCCCCCAACCAAACACTGCACCGGAATCTTCGGTGGTTCCGGACTCCGGTGTGCGATCCCCCGTTAAGGGGGGCCAGCCGCCCGTGCCGGTGTCATCTGTCCATCCAGAGGCACCGGACAACTTGCTGGAAGCGCTTCGCAGCGTCTCCATCGACGAGGAGCACCGCACTATCATGAGTGCGGTGATCGAGAAGGTCCAGTCCGCCAAAAACGGACTGACCAAAGCTTGCGCCAACCTCCTAACAGGCTTTGAGGTATGCAATCAAAGTATAAGAAAGTATTACCACATAGATAGTAGCCCCTGATGCTCTGTTCGGCGTTCGAGAAGAAAGGCCGAATAGAGGATCAAATGATGACTCAGGAGTCTAATCAGAATATATCTATGTGTATGTGCAGGCTTCACTACTGGCCGCTCCCGCACGTACTGCGGAGGTCTCTGCACTAAAGCAGGGCCTGGAGTGGTTCGAGAACGAGCTCAGCCTTACCAAGAGGCAGCTCGAGGAGAGCAAAGGTAAGCAATACCTTGTCTACGCTTGTAAAAAGAAGTTCAGTTGTAAAATAATAGGATCATCATGAATTTGTCAGGGGCCACAACCGAAGTGGCAACCCTCAGGAAGGCGCTGTCTGAGGCCGGAGACAGAGCGGCCAAGGAACGCATTGAACGGGAGAAGCAAGAAGCCTGAGTAGGTGAGGTGCAGCAAGAGCTCGAGGCTCTCGCCAAAAAGCACGAGTCCTTGGAGCTTGACTCTAAGACGCGAGAGTCCGAGCTCATGCAGGCGCTTGAAAGCGTCTGGAGCACCAAGGCCGAATCCCACAAGGCCCTCCAAGAGATTGATGTGGTGAAGAAGATAGCCGCGGGTAAGGCATTCATTATGAAAAGCAAGCACGTGAAGGAAACTTTCCTTTTTCTTACCTGAGTTCGGAGCTCTCCAGGAGCGTTTGCAGATCTTCCCCGCAGTGTAATGGATGCCGTGGAGTTTTACCGAGCTGAGGAGGGGAGCTCGACGAAGAAGTTGTTCTGGTCTCAGTATACTGGGACCGAACACCCCGTGCCCTTGAGCGACCAGCTAAAGCAGTTGGTCGAGCTTCACAAGGCGGCCGAACTAGCCATGACGGGCCTTATAGTCCGGATGTGGCCTGGCGAGCCCCTGCCCGGCAGCTACTTTGGTCTGGTGAGGTGGCTAGTGGATGCCTGCCCACGGCTTGAAGTTATAAAGCGGTCCGTCTATATCGAGGGTGCGCGCAGGGCTTTTGCCTGGGCGAAGGTGCACTGGGCGAAGCTGGATGCCGTGAAGCTGGTGAAGGAGGGGCCGCCGGAGGGCAAGGAGCATCGCTGCCCCGAGATGTACTATGAGAGTGTCCTTAAGGGTTCCCGCCTTGTGGCGGATGAGTGTGACAAGGATGTAATTTTTGAATGAACATGCTTATGTGATCCTATAATATGAAACGAGTTCATTTGCGCCATGCGACGCTTTTTAATTTAAAATATTACCTTCTGTGCAGCCGTTTATAAAATCTGAGAGTTGGCCAGTCGTCGACTTCTGCCCCCATGTAACTAGTACTGGGGTGTTTGGGATAAACCTGAGCACTCTTTACCCCAATTTTGGGTCCTTCAAGGGAGGTGTTCAGCGCAACGAACCAGGCAATCGGACTATAATGCTTTATCACTCTCACTTAGCCATAGAAGTCTACAATTTTAAATTTTGGCGAAGCCCCTGGTATTCGGAAGGCCGAATTTGGGGCTCTATACACGCCTAAGCCGGACAAGGTCGACTCCTCGCCCGAAGCGGAAAAAGTCTTTAGGGACTTGAGACCTCTCGAACAGCGACCAATCTCTCACCTTGTCATGATAGTCAGTTTTCGGCTTTCTCTACTGAGGTGCTCGTCCGGAAGAACCGGGACACAATCGCAGTAGTTCTCCCACCGCTACCTTAGCTGATATAGCGGAACGTAAGGTACCAAAGCATGGGAGCCGGGCAAACCCAACTATTCACCCAAGACATGATTCGGAGCTGATGCATATAATGCTATAAGTTGTGGGTGCCGCACTGTCGAAAGTGTTCGAATTTACGGGTTCGGATTGTCATAAATGGATATAAGGGAAAAAAGAATGAATAATGCAATAATAGACTAATGCTATGCATTGTTATTTAAATAATACGTCGAAGCGTACTGGTATAGGTAGTGCAATAAACATAAAGTAGGACTATTCGAAATGTCATATCCAAGGGCAAGCTGCGTATGGATAGTAGAAAGCGGGTATTATTATTAGAGACCACCTGGGGGTTCCTGTGTACATCCCGACTTCTTGTTGCCTTGGTTGTTCCTTCCCGTAATGTGTCCGGAAATCATGTTGCCAGAAAGGGCTTCCAGAGAGTTAGGCCCTGAAAGAGAAAAGAAATGATAAAGATATACAGCCCCTAGGGCGGTTAAGCCGCATTGCGGGGTGTGCTCTGATCGTGCCCCCGCCTATGTCCGTGGTATTTTTAGTGCGTAATTATGTACGCGTGGCACATATTTCATCGCTTGACTGGGACTGGGATGGGGGCCGAATTGCTAGGCGAGCTCTGAACATGCCAGGCGATCCTGTTGCAGTTTACTCCGGACACGCTTGAAGGTGTTTGGGGGTTGTATCACCGAATTAGTGGTTTGCCTTGAAAGGCTGCTTTGTGCTTCTGCTGCGAGGGCCGCAGTGTGATCTTCCGTGCGGAGCGAGTGTTATGTGTTTCCATTCATTGTTATGACCCCCCGAGGTCCTAGCATCTTGAGCTTGAGGTATGCATAATGCGGTACTGCATTGAATTTTGCAAATGCAGTTCGTCCGAGCAGTGCATGATAGCCACTACGAAACGGGACGATGTCGAAGATTAACTCCTCGCTTCGGAAGTTGTCCGGTGATCCGAAGACTACTTCCAGTGTGATTGATCCCGTGCAATGGGCCTCTACACCTGGGATGACGCCCTTAAAGGTGGTTTTGGTGGGTTTGATCCTCAAGGGATCGATACCCATTTTGCGCACTGTATCCTGATAGAGCAGGTTCAGGCTGCTGCCGCTGTCCATAAGGACTCGAGTAAGATGAAATCCATCGATGATGGGGTCTAGGACCAGTGCGGAGGATCCGCCATGACGGATACTAGTGGGGTGATCCCTGGGATCAAAGGTGATCGGGCAAGCAGACTATGGGTTGAACTTTGGGGCGACAAGCTCCATCGCATAGACGTCCCTTAGTGCATGCTTCCGCTCCCTCTTAGGAATGTGGGTTGCGTATATCATGTTCACCGTCTTCACTTGTGGGGGAACCCCTTCTGTCCTCCTGTGTTCGGCGGCCGGGGCTCCTCCTCGTCATCACTATGCAGCCCCTTGTCCTTGTTTTCGGCATTTAACTTGCCGGCCTACTTGAACACCCAGCATTCTCTGTTTGTGTGATTGGCTGGCTTGTCGGGGGTGCCGTGGATTTGACATGAGCGATCCAGTATGCGATCCAAACTGGACGGAGTCGGGGTACTTCTTTTAAATGGCTTTTTCCGCTGACCAGATCTAGAGCCCCTGAATCTGGCATTGACTGCTGTATCCTCGGTGTTATCACCGTTATTGCGGCGCTTTGGTCTGTTACGACATTGTCTACCATTGGCATCTTTGGTATCCAAAGTGCTCGGATTCCTCGATGTGTTATTGCTACGAGCCAGCCAGCTATCCTCGCCTGCGCAAAAGCAGGTCATGAGTGTCGTGAGGGCTGCCATAGACTTCGACTTCTCCTGGCCAAGGTGGCGAGCAAGCCACTCGCCACGGATGTTGTGCTTAAATGCCGCGAGGGCCTCTGTGTTCGGGTAGTCGACAATTTGGTTTTTCTTGGTCAGGAACCGAGTCCAGAATTGTCTGGCCGATTCCCCTGACTACTGAGTTATATGGCTCAAGTCATCAGCATCCGGTGGTCGCACATAAGTGCCCTGGAAGTTGTCAAGGAATGCGTCTTCCAGATCCTCCCAACTGCCGACGAAGTCTGCTGGCAAGCTATTCAGCCAATGCCGAGCTGGTCCTTTGAGTTTTAGTGGGAGGTACTTGATGGCGTGTAGATCATCACCGCGAGCCATGTGGATGTGAAGGAGGAAATCCTCAATCCATACCGCGGGATCTATTGTACCGTCATATGATTCGATATTTATGGGTTTGAAACTCTCTGGGAATCCGTGATCTATAACTTCATCAGTGAAGCATAGGGGGTGTGCGGTGTCTCTGTGCTGGGCGATATCCCGACGCAGTTCATATGAGTCTTGTCTGCTGTATTCGGCCCAACCGGATTTGCTTTTGGCGTATCCAGCGCGATGATCATCGTCCCGTGTTGGCGCGCGTGCCCGTGACCCATATATTGACCTTGCAAGTTTTGCCTTACTGTCCAATACGTATCGCAGGTCCCATGTGTTGCCCCGAGCCTTGGTATTTTGGATTGAGTGGCGGCAGGGTGCAGGCTAAACTTCAGGCTGGAACGCCTCTTTAGCTCGGCCACGCGGTGGCCGGTCAGCCGCATCGTACACTGGTGCATGAGGTTTTGATGCTTCCTCCTTGAGGTGAGGTAGCAACCTGCGTTTTGGGTAACTCTTGGAGGGGCGCTCGAGTTCGTATTCCTCGGCCGCAAGGACTTCGTTCCATCTGTCTGCTAGCAAGTCTTGGTCTGCTTGAAGCTGTTGTTGTTTTTTCTTCAGGCTATGTGCTGTGGCCATAAGCCGGCGCTTGAAGCGCTCCTGTTCGACGGGGTCCTCAGGCACGATAAATTCTTCGTCGCCGAGGCTCTCCTCGTCTTCGGAGAGAGGCATGTAATTGTCCACTTCTGGTTCTCCATCTGTTGCCTGCTCTGGAGGGCTGGCTTGTTCATCCTCCGGCTCTACATCGTGCTGGAGGGGATTGTGATTGTCTTCGGCACTATCCAGAGTGTTATTATCTCCTGTGCCGGTATCACTACTTTTGCTGTGGCGGGACTTAGAGCGGCGCCGCTGACGTTGGCGCTTGGGTTGCTTCTTGGAGGGGTCATACTCCGCTGTCTCATCGCCATTGCCTTCTTTAGGGGTGTCCACCATATATATGGTGTATGATGATGTAGCGGTCCAGCGCCCTGTGGGCGATGGTTCCTGCTCGTCTCCTGCATCATCGTCCATACCGTCGATGTCTTCGGAGTCGAAGTCAAGCATGTCAGTTAAATCGTCGACAGTGGCTACTAAGTGGGTGGTGGGTGGGCAGCGAATTTCTTCGTCGTCCGCATCCCATTCTAGTCGGACATAGTTCGGCCAAGGTTCTCCTGACAGGGAGAGGGACCTCAATGAATTTAGCACATCGCCGAAAGGCGAGTGCTGAAAGATATCCGCGGAGGTGAACTCCATGATCAGCGCCCAGTCGGATTCGACGGGCACGGATGTAGGCGGCTCGGAGTCCGTGGTCGGAGGTGAATCCAGTGGTTCGGCGACACGGCTCTCGTAAGAGGTGAAGTCAGTATTCGGCTCTATCGCCACTGAGAGTGCGGCCTCCATGGCGGGGTCTATCCCTCCGCTCTCGGATGGCACGATTTGCTCCGCATTGATGGCCGGAGTAGTTGCAGATGCGATCTCCCGAACACTGTCCGATGGCAGAGTTACGTCGTGCTCGTCATGACTGTGCGGCGCACCTGACACGGGCTCGAATCCGTCGAAGATCAAGTCCCCGCGGATGTTGGCAGTGTAGTTTAAGTTTCCGAATCTAACCTGATGGCCAGGGGCGTAGCTCTCGATCTGCTCCAGATGGCCAAGCGAATTGGCCCGCGGTGTGAAGCCGCCAAATACAAAGATCTGTCCGGGGAGGAAAACCTCACCCTGACCGCATTGTTGCCGATGATTGAAGGAGCCATCAAGCCTTATGGTGACGACACGGTGGAACTCTCAATGAAAGCACCAATGTCGGTGTCAAAACCGGCGGATCTCGGGTAGGGGGTCCCGAACTGTGCGTCTAAGGCGGATGGTAACAGGAGGCAGGGGACACGATGTTTACCCAAGTTCGGGCCTGCTACGTCTTGAGCTTGCGTTGGTTTTCCCCGAAGAGGAAGGGATGATGCAGCAGAGTAGCGTAAGTATTTCCCTCAGTTTTTGAGAACCAAGGTATCAATCCAGTAGGAGGCCACGCTTAAGTCCCTTGTACCTGCACAAAGCGATAGCTACTCGCAACCAACGCAATTAGGGGTTGTCAATCCCTTCACGGTCACTTACGAGAGTGAGATCTGATAGATATAATATTTTTGGTATTTTTGGTATAGTGATGCAAAGTAAAAAGTAAAAGCAAAGTAAAAAAGCAAAGCAAGATTAAAGTGATGGAGATTGATATGATGAGAATAGACCCGGGGGCCATAGGTTTCACTAGTGGCTTCTCTCAAGAGCATAAGTATTCTACGGTGGGTGAACAAATTACTGTTGAGCAATTGACATAATTGAGCATAGTTATGAGAATATCTAGGCATGATCATGTATATGGGCATCATGTCCGTGACAAGTAGATCGAAATGATTCTGCATCTACTACTATTACTCCACTCATCGACCGCTATCCAGCATGCATCTAGAGTATTAAGTTAAAAACAGAGTAACGCCTTAAGCAAGATGACATGATGTAGAGAGATAAATTCATGCAATATGAAATAAACCCCATCTTGTTATCCTCGATGGCAACGATACAATATGTGCCTTGCTGCCCCTTCTGTCACTGGGTAAGGACACTGCAAGATCGAACCCAAAGCTAAGCACTTCTCCCATGGCAAGAACTACCAATCTAGTTGGCCAAACCAAATGGATAATTCGAAGAGACTTGCAAAGTTAACCAATCATACATAAAAGAATTCAGAGAAGATTCAAATATTATTCATAGATAGACTTGATCATAAACCCACAATTCATCTGTCTCAACAAACACACCGCAAAAAGAAGATTACATTGAATAGATCTCCACAAGAGAGGGCGAGAACTTTGTATTGAGATTCAAAGAGAGAGAAGAAGCCATCTAGCTACTAACTATGGACCTGAAGGTCTAAGGTAAACTGTTCACACTTCATCGGAGGGTCTAGGATGATGTAGAAGCCCTCCGTGATGACGGCCCTCTTCCGGCGGAGCTTCGGAACAGGCCCCAAGATGGGATCTCGTGGATACAGAAAGTTGCGGCGGTGGAATTAGGTTTTTGGCTCCTGTTATGATCATTTGGGGGTACGTGTGTATATATAGGAGGAAGAAGTACGCCGGAAGAGCAACGAGGGGCCCACAAGGCAGGAGGGCACGCCCTAGGGGGGGCGCGTCCCCCACCCTCGTGACCGCCTCTTTTGTTCCTTGGAGTAGGGTACAAGTCTCCTGGATCATGTTCGGTGAGAAAATCACGTTCCCGAAGATTTTATTCCGTTTGGACTCCGTTTGATATTCCGTTTCTTCTAAACACTGAAATAGGCAAAAAACAGCAATTCTGGGCTAGACCTCCGGTTAATAGGTTAGTCCCAAAAATAATATAAAAGTGGAAAATAGAGCCCAATATAGTCCAAAAGGGTAGATAATATATCATGGAGCAATCAAAATTATAGATACGTTGGAGACGTATCAGGCATCCCCAAGCTTAATTCCTGCTCGTCCTCGAGTAGGTAAATGATAAAAAGAGAATTTTTGATGCGGAGTGCTACTTGGCATAATCTCAATGCAAATCTTCTTAATTGTGGTATGAATATTCAGATTAGAAAGATTCAAGACAAAAGTTTATATTGACATAAAAATAATAATACTCCAAGCATACTAACAAAGCAATTATGTCTTCTCAAAATAACATGGCCAAAGAAAGTTATCCCTACAAAATCATATAGTATGGTTATGCTCCATCTTCACCACATAAAGTATTTAAATCATGCACAACCCCGATGACAAGCCAAGAAATTGTTTCATACTCTAACTTTTTCAAAACTTTTTCAATCTTCACGCAATACATGAGCGTGAGCCATGGATATAGCACTATAGGTGGAATGGAATGGTGGTTGTGGAGAAGACAAAAAGGAGAAGATAGTCTCACATCAACTAGGCGTATCAACGGGCTATGGAGATGCCCATCAATAGATATCAATGTGAGTGAGTAGGGATTGCCATGCAACAGATGCACTAGAGATATAAATGTATGAAAGCTCAACAAAAGAAACTAAGTGGGTGTGCATCCAACTTGCTTGCTCACGAAGACCTGGGGCAATTTTGAGGAAGCCCATCATTGGAATATACAAGCCAAGTTCTATAATGTAAAATTCCCACTAGTATATGGAAGTGACAACATATGAGACTCTCTATATGAAGAACATGGTGCTACTTTGAAGCACAATATATGAGACTCGCTATATCATGGTGCTACTTTGAAGCACAAGTGTGGTAAAAGGGATAGTAGCATTGCCCCTTTTTATTTATTTTCTCTTTTTTGGGCCTTCTTTTTTGGCATTTCTCTCTCTCTTTTTTATTTGGGACAATGCTCTATTGAATGATGATCATCACACTTTTATTTATTTACAACTCAAAGATTACAACTCGATTCTAAAACAAAGTATGACTCTATATGAATGCCTCTGGCGGTGTACCGGGATATGCAATGAATCAAGAGTGACAAGTATGAAGAAATTATGAACGGTGGCTTTGCCACAAATACTATGTCAACTACATGATCATGCTAAGCAATATGACAATGATGAATGTGTCATGATGAACTAGATGGTGGAAAGTTGCATGGCAATATATCTCGGAATGGCTATGGAAATGACATAATAGGTATGTATGGTGGCTGTTTTGAGGAAGGTATATGGTAGGTGTATGATACCGACGGAAGGTGTGCGGTATTAGAGAGGCTAGCAAAGGTGGAAGGGTGAGAGTGCGTATAATCCATGGACTCAACATTAGTCATAAAGAACTCATATACTTATTGCAAAAATCTAGAAGTTATCAAAGCAAAGTATTACGCGCATGCTCCTAGGGGGATAGATTGGTAGGAAAAGACAATCGCTCGTCCCCGACCGCCACTCATAAGGAAGACAATCAATAAATAAATCATGCTCCGACTTTGTTACATAACGGTTCACCATACGTGCATGCTACGGGAATCACAAACTTTAACACAAGTATTCTTTAAATTCACAACTACTCAACTAGCATGACTTTAATATTATCACCTCCATATCTCAAAACAATTATCATGCTTCAATCTTTTCTTAGTATTCAACACACTCAAAAGAAAGTTTCACAAATCTTGAATACCAAGCATATTATTATTAAGCAAATTACCATGCTATTAAGAGACTCTCAAAATAATTTAAGTGAAGCATGAGAGATCAATAGTTTCTTTAAAACAAATCCACCACTGTGCTCTAAAAGATCTAAGTGAAACACATAGAGCAAAATTATCTAGCTCAAAAGATATAAGTGAAGCACATACAGCAAAACTACTTAGCTCAAAAAGATATAAGTGAAGCACATAGAGCAAAATTATCTAGCTCAAAAGATATAAGTGAAGCACATAGAGTATTCTATCAAATTTTAATTCATGTATGGATCTCTCAAAAGGTGTGTACAGCAAGGATGATTGTGGCATACTAAGACACAAAGACACAAATAATACAAGACGCTCCAAGCAAAACACATATCATGTTGGTGAATGAAAATATAGCTCCAAGTAAATTACCGATGGAAGTGGACGAAAGAGGGGATGCCTCCCGGGGCATCCCCAAGCTTTGACTTTTTGGTGTCCTTGGATTATCTTGGGGGTTCCATGGGCATCCCCAAGCTTAGGATCTTTCCACTCCTTGTTCCATGATCCATCAAAAGAATTCACCCAAAACTTGAAAACTTCACAACACAAAACTCAAAATAGAAAACTCGTGAGCTCCGTTAGCGAAAGAAAACAAAAGACCACTTCAAGGTACTGTAATGAACTCATTATTTATTTATATTGGTGTTAAACCTACTGTATTCCAACTTCTATATGGATTATAAACTATTTTACTAGCCATAGATTCATCAAAATAAGCAAACAACACACGAAAAACAGAATCTGTCAAAAACAGAAAAGTCTGTAGTAATCTGTAGCTAGCGCAAGATCTGGGTCCCCAAAAATTCTAAAATAAATTTCTGGACATGAGGAATTTATCTATTAATCATCTGCAAAAAGAATTAACTAAATATCACTCTTCAAATAAAAATTATAGCAGTTCTCGTGAGCGCTAAAGTTTCTGTTTTTTACAGCAAGTTCAACAAGACTTTCCCCAAGTCTTCCCAACGGTTCTACTTGGCACAAACACTAATTAAACACAAAAAAACACAACCGCAACAGAGGCTAAATAATTTATTTATTACTAAGCAGGAGCAAAAGCAAGGAATAAAAATAAAATTGGGTTGCCTCCCAACAAGCGCTATCGTTTAACGCCCCTAGCTAGGCATAAAAGCGAGGATAGATCTAGGTATTGCCATCTTTTGTAGGCAATCCATAAGTGGCTCTCATGATAGTTTCATATGGTAATTTTATTTTATTTTTAGGGAAGTGTTCCATGCCATTTTTTAATGGAAATTGAAATCTAATATTCCCTTCCTTCATATCAATAATCACACCAACCGTTCTAAGGAAAGGTCTACGAAGAATAATAGGGCAAGAAGGATTGCAATCTATATCAAGAACAATGAAATCTACGGGCACATAATTCCTATTTGCAACAATAAGAACATCATTAATCCTTCCCATAGGTTTCTTAATAGTGGAATCTGCAAGATGCAAGTTTAGAGAGCAATCATCAAAATTACGGAAATCTAGCAAATCACACAAAGTCTTGGGAATAGTAGAGACACTAGCACCCAAATCACACAAAGCATAAAACTCATGATCTTTAATTTTAATTTTAATAGTTGCTTCCCACTCATCATAGAGTTTTCTAGGGATAGAAACTTTCAACTCAAGTTTTTCTTCATAAGATTGCATCAAGGCATCAACAATATGTTCGGTGAAGGCTTTATTTTGACTATAAGCATGTGGAGAATTTAGCACGGATTGCAACAAGGAAACACAATCAATTAAAGAACAACTTTCATAATTAAATTCCTTGAAATCCAATATAGTGGATTTAGCAACATCTAGATTTTTATTTCTTTCAATCCCACTTTCATCAATTTCATCATTAAGATCTAAATACTCCGAATTTTTAGAACGCCTTCTAGGTAAAGGAAGATCATATTCAGTTTCATCAAGATTCATATTGAAAAATAAAGATTTAATAGGGGACACATTAATAACTTTTATATCTTCATCTTGATTTTCATAGGTATTGGAAGAACACGCTTTAATAAAGGCATCTTTGGAAGCACGCATCCTAGCGGTTCTTTCCTTGCACTCATCAATGAAAATTCTCATGGCTTTGAGAGACTCATTGATATCATGCTTAGGAGGAATAGATCTAAGCTTTAAATAATCAATCTCAAGAGAAATTCTATCAATGTTTCTAGCCAAATCATCAACTTTAGGCAATTTCTCCTCAAGCAAAGCATTAAAATTCTTTTGTGAATTCATAAACTCTTTAACACTATTCTCAAATTCAGAGGGCATCTTATTATAATTTCCATAAGAGTTGTTGTAGGAATTACCATAATTATTAGAAGGATTACTAGGATATGGCCTAGGATTAAAATTCCCTCTATAAGCGTTGTTGCCAAAATTATTCCTACCAACAAAATTCACATCCATAGATTCATTGTTATTCTCAATCAAAGTAGACAAAGGCATATCATTAGGATCAGAAGAAACACTCTTAGTAGCAAATAATTTCATAAGTTCATCCATCTTTCCACTCAACACATTAATTTCTTCTATCGCATGCACTTTTTTATTAGAAGATCTTTCAGTATGCCATTGAGAATAATTAACCATAATATTATCTAGGAGTTTAGTAGCATCTCCTAAAGTGATTTCCATAAAAGTGCCTCCCGCGGCCGAATCTAAAAGATTTCTAGAAGCAAAATTCAATCCGGCATAAAATTTTTGTATGATCATCCACAAATTCAAACCATGAGTTGGGCAATTATGTATCATTAATTTCATTCTCTCCCAAGCTTGTGCAACATGTTCATGATCAAGTTGTTTAAAGTTCATAATATCGTTTGTAAGAGAGATGATCTTAGCGGGAGGAAAATACTTAGAGATAAAAGCATATTTGCACTTGTTACATGAATCAATACTATTCTTAGGCAAAGACGAAAACCAAGCTTTAGCACGATCTCTAAGTGAAAAACGAAATAACTTCAATTTAACGACATCATTATTGACATCTTTTTCTTTTGCATATCACATAAATCAACGAAGCTATTCAGATGAGTAGCGGGATCTTCACTAGGAAGGCCGACGAATTGATCTTTCATAACAAGATTCAACAAAGCAGTATTAATTTCACAAGATCCAGCATCGGTAAGAGGAGCAATCGGAGTGCTAAGGAAATCATTATTATTGGTATTGGTGAAGTCACACAATTTGGTAGTATCTTGAGCCATCGCAACAACAAGCAAACTAGCACACAAGCAAACAAAAGCAAACGGGCAAAAAGGGGCAAATAGAGAGGGAGGATAGAGAGAGAGAGGGAAAATAAAATGGCAATGGTGAATTGGGGGGAGAGGAAAATGAGAGGCAAATGGCAAATAATGTAATGCGAGAGATAGGGATTGTGATCGGTACTTGGTATGTTGACTTTTTGCGTAGACTCCCCGGCAATGGTGCTAGAAATCCTTCTTGCTACGTCTCGAGCTTGCGTTGGTTTTCCCCGAAGAGGAAGGGATGATGCAGCAGAGTAGCGTAAGTATTTCCCTCAGTTTTTGAGAACCAAGGTATCAATCCAGTAGGAGGCCACGCTCAAGTCCCTCATATCTGCACAAAGCGATAGCTACTCGCAACCAACTCGATTAGGGGTTGTCAATCCCTTCACGGTCACTTACGAGAGTGAGATCAGATAGATATAATATTTTTGGTATTTTTGGTATAAAGATGCAAAGTAAAAAATTAAAAGCAAAGTAAAAAAGCAAAGCAAGATTAAAGTGATGGAAATTGATATGATGAGAATAGACCTGGGGGCCATAGGTTTCACTAGTGGCTTCTCTCAAGAGCATAAGTATTCTACGGTGGGTGAACAAATTACTGTTGAGCAATTGACAGAATTGAGCATAGTTATGAATATCTAGGCATGATCATGTATAGGCATCACGTCCGTGACAAGTAGATCGAAACGATTCTGCATTTACTACTATTACTCCACTCATCGACCGCTATCCAGCATGCATCTAGAGTATTAAGTTAAAAACAAAGTAACGCCTTAAGCAAGATGACATGATGTAGAGAGATAAATTCATGCAATATGAAATAAACCCCATCTTGTTATCCTCGATGGCAACGATACAATACGTGTCTTGCTGCCCCTTCTGTCACTGGGTAAGGACATCGCAAGATCGAACCCAAAGCTAAGCACTTCTCCCATGGCAAGAACTACCAATCTAGTTGGCCAAACCAAACGAATAATTCGAAGAGACTTGCAAAGATAACCAATCATACATAAAAGAATTCAGAGAAGATTCAAATATTATTCATAGATAGACTTGATCATAAACCCACAATTCATCGGTCTCAACAAACACACCGTAAAAAGAAGATTACATCGAATAGATCTCCACAAGAGAGGGGGAGAACTTTGTATTGAGATTCAAAGAGAGAGAAGAAGCCATCTAGCTACTAACTATGGACCCGAAGGTCTGAGGTAAACTACTCACACTTCATCAGAGGGGCTAGGATGATGTAGAAGCCCTCCGTGATGACGGCCCTCTTCCGGCGGAGCTCCGGAATAGGCCCCAAGATGGGATCTCGTGGATACAGAAAGTTGCGGCGGTGGAATTAGGTTTTTGGCTCCTGTTCTGATCGTTTGGGGGTACGTGTGTATATATAGGAGGAAGAAGTACGCCGGAGGAGCAACCAGGGGCCCACCAGGCAGGGGGCGTGCCCCCCACCCTCGTGACAGCCTCTTTTGTTCCTTGGAGCAGGGTCCAAGTCTCCTGGATCACGTTCGGTGAGAAAATCACGTTCCCGAAGATTTTATTCCGTTTGGACTCCGTTTGATATTCCGTTTCTTTGAAACACCGAAATAGGCAAAAAACAGCAATTCTGGGCTAGGCCTCCGGTTAATAGGTTAGTCCCAAAAATAATATAAAAGTGGAAAATAAAGCCCAATATAGTCCAAAACAGTAGATAATATAGCATGGAGCAATCAAAAATTATAGATACGTTGGAGACGTATCAGGGCCCTCTTGATGGAGGTAATACCCTACGTCCTGCTTGATTGTTCTTGATGATATGAGTATTACAAGAGTTGATCTACCACGAGATCATAGAGGCCAAACCCTAGAAGCTAGCCTATGGTATGATTGTCTGTTGTTCTACGGACTAAACCCTCCGGTTTATATAGACACCGGAGGGGGCTAGGGTTACACAGAGTCGGTTACAAGGGAGGAGATCTACATATCCGTATTGCCTAGCTTGCCTTCCACGCCAAGGAGAGTCCCATCCGGACACGGGACGAAGTCTTCAATCTTGTATCTTCATAGTCCAATAGTCCGGCCAAAGGATATAGTCCGGCTGTCCGGAGACCCCCTAATCCAGGACTCCCTCAATCATCCTCTTATTAAAAAGCACCAGTTGGAGAGTACCGCTGTCATTTGCATGTATTATTATTAGTTTACATTCAGTATGACTTTACTAGATCTCTTTTACCATGAATTACAATTTCCAGTCAGCCCTTGATCTTCAGGGGTGCTCTGCATTTTTATTTTGCGGTCTCGGGAAGGGCTAGCGAGATACCATCTTGTTATATCATATTATGATTCTTTTGAGAAAGTGTTGTCATCCGAGATTTATTATTATTGCTCGCTAGTTTATTATGCCATTGATATGAGTAAACATGAGACCTAAATGTTATTGTGAATATGGTTAGTTCATAATCTTTGTTGAAAACTTGAATGCTGGCTTTACATATTTACAACAACAAGAGCAAACAGAGTTTGTAAAAGTTTTTCTTTATCACTTTCAGTTTGTCAACTAAATTGCTTGAGGACAAGCAAAGGTTTAAGCTTGGGGGAGTTGATACGTCTCCAACGTATCTAATTTTCCAAACACTTTTGCCCTTGTTTTGGACTCTAACTTGCATGACTTGAATGGAACTAACCCGGACTGATGCTGTTTTCAGCAGAATTGCCATGGTGTTATTTTTGTGCAGAAATAAAAGCTCTCGACATGACTTGAAAATCAACGGAGAATATTTTTGGAATATATAAAAATACCGGCGAAAGAATCAATGTCAGGGGGCCCACACCCTGTCCACGAGGATGGGGGGCGCGCCTACTCCCCCTAGGAGCGCCCCCTGCCTCGTGGGCCCCCTGATGCTCCACCGACCTCAACTCCAACTCCATACATTCATGCTCGGGGAGGAAAAAATCAGAGAGAAGGATTCATCACGTTTTACGATACAGAGCTACCGCCAAGCCCTAATCTCTCTCGGGAGGGATGATCTGGAGTCCGTTCGGGGCTCCGAAGAGGGAAATCTGTCGCCATTGTCATCATCAACCTTCCTCCATTACCAATTTCATGATGCTCACCGCCGTGCGTGAGTAATTTCATCGTAGGCTTGCTGGACGGTGATGGGTTGAATGAGATTTATCATGTAATCGAGTTAGTTTTGTTAGGGTTTGATCCCCAGTATCCATTATGTTCTGAGATTGATGTTGCTATGACTTTGCTATGCTTAATGCTTGTCACTAGGGCCTGAGTGTCATGATCTCAGATCTGAACCTATTATGTTTTCATGAATATATGAGAGTTCTTGATCCTATCTTGCAAGTCTATACTCACCTATTATGTGTTATGATCCGTTAAATCCGAAATGACAATAATCAGGATACTTACCGGTGATGACCGTAGTTTGAGGAGTTCATGTATTCACTAAGTGTTAATGCTTTGGTCCGGTACTCTATTAAAAGGGGCCTTAATATCCCTTAGTTTCCAATAGGACCTCGCTGCCACGGGAGGGTAGGACAAAAGATGTCATGCAAGTTCTTTTCCATAAGCACGTATGACTATATTCGGAATACATGCCTACATTACATTGATGAACTGGAGCTAGTTCTGTGTCACCCTATGTTATAACTATTGCATGAGGAATTGCATCCGACATAATTATCCATCACTGATCCATTGCCTATGAGCTTTTCATATATTGTTCTTCGCTTATTTACTTTTCCGTTGCTACTGTTACAATCACTATAAAACCAAAATTGCTATCGTTACTTTTGCCACCGTTACCACTACTATCATAGTACTTTGCTACTAAATACTTTGTTGCAGATATTAAGTTTCCAAGTGTGGTTGAATTGACAACTCAGCTGCTAATACTTGAGAATATTCTTTGGCTCCCCTTGTGTCGAATCAATAAATTTGGGTTGAATACTCTACCCTCGAAAACTGTTGCGATCCCCTATACTTGTGGGTTATCACTACACCCAACGGGTGCGCTTGCGCGCCCCCACTCGGAACATGTCGCGCCTATTGTACGCTCGCCGCCAGCTGCAACCGGCCCCTCAATGTCATCGACATCTTCTACAGCCACACCCGCTAAAAAACCTCCGCCCAACTTTGCCAAGTTGCCTGGAGGCTCGGAGGCTACTGTCGGAGTAATTGACCACGTGTACCCCGAAAATGGCGAGACAATATTTCAAGACATCGGGGCTAGCAAAGCACCTCTGTCCGACTGCTCAGGCCACCCCAGACGGCCCCCTGTCCGACTGCCCGGGCCGACTGCGCCAACCAACCGGCTGCCCAAAGTCAGCCGCTGCATCGACCCGACACCTACAAGATGGCCGTACCGCGACATCATCTACAGTGTACCTTGTCCCCTGGGCATTGATTTATAAAATTCCCCAGGGGACAAGCATAGCTTAGCTCTCAAGCTACCCATATCTTGAGATGTAAGCTACTCACTGTAGCTTACATCTCAAGCCACCCCCATGCCCACTACTCCTATATAAAGGCACACATCCATCCATCCAGGGGATGGACTCCCATGGCCACAAGCTCACCACGGCCATGCCTGGCCACTAAAGCATGCATGCTCACTCCGGCCACACACATATAGGAAGTCAGATGCCCATTGCACTGATCTCAGATACAGCTCTAGGAGCACTTTGTACTGCCGGAAGTACACTTCACATATACATACATATATATATATATATATATATATATATATATATATATATATATATATATATATATATATATCCAGACATGCAGGAGTAGGGTATTATCTCTCTGGAGAGCCCCGAACCTGGGTAAACTACCGCGTGATACTCGCATACCCGTCCTCGGATATTTCAGCGGCAGTCTTTCCCTCACCTCAAGCCAACCTATGGCATCTATCGACTCGCGGTATCCCCTGCCGACTGACGCGAGAATACTTCGACGTCTGGTGGACGTCTGTCACTCGCCACAACTCGTTTGGGTGCAGACAAGCACAAGCACCGGCGACGCCCGGGCTGTCGACGACCTGTTCGACGAAATGACACGACAAGACTTGGTATGTCCTTGTTGTTCCTCTCTGATCAACTTCGCATAGGCCATTTTCAATATTTTGCATAGACCACTAGTTCATTTCAAACATGATCAATGCTTAGAGACCATGATCATTTTAGCAGTTTATCATGTCGGAGATGATCAATGTGTTGGGGACCGCAGTATTTCAAAAAAATTCCTACGATCATGCAAGACCTATCTAGGGATGCATAGCAACTAGAGGGGAGAGTGTGTCTACGTACCCTCGTATACCGAAAGAGGAAGCATTTAGTAACGCGGTTGATGTAGTCAAACGTCTTCGTGATCCAACCGATCCAAGTACCGAACGTACGACACCTCCGCGTTCAGCACACGTTCAGCTCGATGACGTCTCTCGGGCTCTTGATCCAGTTGAGGCCAAAGGAGAGTTCCGTCAGTACGATGGCATGGCAACAGTGATGATGAAGTTACCGGCGCATGGCTTTGCCTAAGCACTACGACGATATGACCGAGATGTGTAACTGTGGAGGGGGGCACCGCACACGGCTAAGACAAATCTTGGAGTGCCTTTGGGATGCCCCTGCCCACATATATAAAGGAGGGAGGAGGAGGAGGAGGAGGCTGGACTAGGAGGGGCGCACCTATAGGGGGAGTCCAACTAGGATTCCCAACCCTAGTTGGAGTCCCCTTCCTTTTCCAAGAGGGGAGAGAGGGAAGGAGTAGGAGAGGGAGAAGGAAAGAGAGGGGGCGCCGCCCCCTCCCTAGTCCAATTCGGACTTGCCATGGGGGGCATGCGGCCAACCCTCGTGGTCTTTCTCTCCTTTCCCGTATGGCCCATTAAGGCCCACTACTTCCCCCGGCGAATTCCCGTAACTCTGCGGTACTCTGAAAAATACCCGAATCACTCGGAACCTTTCCGATATCCGAATATAGCCTTCCAATATATCGATCTTTACGTCTCGACCATTTCGAGACTCCTCGTCATGTCCGTGATCTCATCCGGGACTTTGAACAACCTTCGGTACATCAAATCACATAACTCATAATACAAATCGTCATGGAACGTTAAGTGTGCGGACCCTATGGGTTCGAGAACTATGTAGACATGACCGAGACACATTTCTGGTCAATAACCAATAGCGGAACCTGGATGCTCATATTGGCTCCTACATATTGTACGAAGATCTTTATCAGTCAAACCGCATAACAACATACATTGTCCCTTTGTCATCGGTATGTTACTTGCCCGAGATTCGATCATCGGTATCATCATACCTAGTTCAATCTTGTTACCGGCAAGTCTCTTTACTCGTTCCATAATGCAACATCCCGCAACTAACTCATTAGTCACGTTGCTTGCAAGGCTTATAGTGATGTGCATTACCGAGAGGGCCCAGAGATACCTCTCCGACAATCAGAGTGACAAATCCTAATCTCGATCTATGTCAACTCAACAAACACCATCGGAGACACCTGTAGAGCATCTTTATAATCACCCAGTTACGTTGTGACGTTTGATAGCACACAAGGTGTTCCTCCGGTATTCGGGAGTTGCATAATCTCATAGTCAGAGGAACATGTATAAGTCATGATGAAAGCAATAGCAATAAAACTAAATGATCATTTATGCCAAGCTAACGGATGGGCCTTGTCCATCACATCATTCTCTAATGATGTGATCTCGCGTTCATCAAATGACAACACATGTCTATGGTCAGGAAACTTATCCATGTTTGATTAACGAGATAGTCAAGTAGAGGCATACTAGGGACACTCTGTTTTGTCTATATATTCACACATGTACTAAGTTTCCGGTTAATACAATTCTAGCATGTATAATAAACAATTATCATGATATAAGAAAATATAAATAACAACTTTATTATTGCCTCTAGGGCATATTTCCTTCAGTCTCCCATTGCACTAAGTCAATAATCTAGTTCATATTGTCATGTGATTTAACACCAATAGTTCACATCTTTATGTGATTAGTTCACATCTCTATGTGAATAACACCCAAAGGGTTTACTATAGTCAATAATCTAGTTCACATTGTTATGTGATTAACACCCAAAGAGTGATCATGTTTTGCTTGTGGGAGAAGTTTAGTCAACGGGGCTACCACATTCAAAGTCGTGTGTATTTTCCAAATTTTCTATGTCTACAATGCTCTGCACGGAGCTACTCTAACTAATCGCTCCCACTTTCAATATGTATCTAGATCGAGACTTAGAGTCATCCAGATCGGTGTCAAAGCTTGCATCGACGTAACTCCTTACGACGAACTCTTTGTCACCTCCATAACCAAGAAACATTTCCTTATTCCACTAAGGATAATTTTGACCGATGTTCAGTGATCCACTCCTGGATCACTATTGTACCCTCTTGCCAAACTCATGCTGAGGTACACAATAGGTCTGGTACACAACATAGCATACTTTATAGAACCTATGATTGAGGCATAGGGAATGACTTTTGATTATCTTTCTATTTTCTTCCGTGGTGGGGTTTTGAGTCTTTACTCAACTTCACACCTTGCAACACAGGCAAGAACTCCTTCTTTGACTGTTCCATTTTGAACTACTTCAAAAACTTGTCAAGGTATGTACTCATTGAATTTTTTTATCAAGCGTCTTGATCTATCTCTATAGATCTTGATGCTCAATATGTAAGCAGCTTCACCAAGGTCTTTCTTTGAAAAACTCCTTTCAAACACTCCTTTATGCTTTCCAGAAAATTCTACATTATTTTCGATCAACAATATGTCATTCACATATACTTATCAGAAATGATGTAGTGCTCCCACTCACTTTCTTGTAAATACAGGCTTCACCGCAAGTTTGTATGAAACTATATGCTTTGATCAACTCATCAAAGCATATATTCCAACTCCGAGATGTTTGCACCAGTACATAGATGGATCGCTGGAGCTTGCACACTTTGCTAGCACCTTTTGGATCGACAAAACCTTCCGGTTGCATCATATACAACTCTTCTTTAAGATACCCATTAAGGAATGCAGTTTTGACATCCATTTGCCAAAATTTCATAATCATAAAATGCAGCAATTGCTAACATGATTCGGATGGACTTAAGCATCGCTACGGGTGAGAAGGTCTCATCATAGTCAACTCCTTAAACTTGTCAAAAACTTTTTTCGACAATTCAAGCTTTTTAGATAGTAACACTACTATCAGCGTCCGTCTTCCTATTGAAGATCCATTTATTCTCAATGGCTTGCCGATCAACAGGCAAGTCTACCAAAGTCCACACTTTATCCTCATACATGGATTCTATCTCAGATTTCATGGCCTCAAGCCATTTTGCGGAATCTAGGCTCATCATCGCTTCCTCATAGTTCGTAGGTTCGTCATGGTCAAGTAACATGACCTCCAGAACAGGATAACCATACCACTCTGGTGCGGATCTTACTATGGTTGACCTACGAGGTTCAGTAGTAACTTGATCAGAAGTTTTCATGGTCATCATCATTAGCTTCCTCACTAATTGGTGTGGGAATCACTAGAACTGATTTCTGCTATGAACTACTTTCCAATAAGGGAGCGGGTACAATTACCTCATCAAGTTCTACTTTCCTCCCACTCACTTCTTTTGAGAGAAACTCTTTCTCTAGAAAGGATTCACTCTTAGCAACAAGGATCTTGCCTTCGGATCTATGATGGAAGGTGTACCCAATAGTTTCTTTTGGGTATCCTATGAAGACGCACTTCTCCGATTTGGGTTTCAGCTTATCAGGTTGAAACTTTTTCACATAAGCATCGCAACCCCAAACTTTAAGAAACGACGTCTTAGGTTTCTTGCTAAACCACGGTTCCTACGGTGTCGTCTCAACGAATTTTTAGACCCAGCCCTATTTAACGTGAATGTAGCTGTCTCTAATGCATAATCCCAAAACTATAGTGGTAATTCGGTAAGAGACATCATAGATTGCACCATATCTAATAAAGTACGGTTATGACGTTCGGACACACCATTACATTGTGGTGTTCCAGGTGGCGTGGGTTGCGAAACTATTCCACATTGTTTCAAATGAAGACCAAACTCGTAACTCAAATATTTGTTTCCGCGATCAGATCGTAGAAACTTTATTTTCTTGTTACGATGATTTTCCACTTCGCTCTGAAATTCTTTGAAATTTTCAAATGTTTCATCAAGTAGATATACCCATATCTGCTCAAATCATCTGTGAAGGTCAGAAAATAATGATACCCGCCGCGAGCCTCAACACTCATTGGACCACACACATTAGTATGTATTATTTCCAACAAGTCTGTTGCTCGCTCCATTGTTCCGAAGAACGGAGTCTTAGTCATCTTGCCCATGAGGCATGGTTCGCAAGCATCAAGTGATTCCAAAAGTCCATCAACATGGAGTTTCTTCATGCGCTTTACACCAATATGACCTAAACGGCAGTGCCACATATAAGTTGCACTATCATTATTAACTTTGCATCTTTTGGCTTCAATATTATGAATATGTGTATCACTACGATCAACATTTAATAAACCATTTATATTGGGTGTATGACCACAGAAGGTTTTATTCATGTAAATAGAACAACAATTATTCTTTGACTTAAATGAATAACCGTATTGCAATAAACAAGATCCAGTCATATTTATGCTCAACGCAAACACCAAATAACATTTATTTTAGGTTAAACATTAATCCCGAAGGTAAAGGGAGTGTGCGATGGTGATCTTATCAACCTTGGAATCACTTCCAACTCACATCATCACCTTGCCCTTAACTAGTCTCTGTTTATTTTGCAACTCCCGTTTCGAGTTACTACTCTTAGCAACTGAACCAGTATCAAATACCGAGGGGTTGCTATAAACACTAGTAAAGTACACATCAATAACATGTATATCAAATATACCTTTGTTCACTTTCCCATGCTTCTTATCCGCCAAGTATCCAGGGCAGTTCCACTTCCAGTGACCATTTCCTTTGCAGTAGAAGCACTCAGTTTCGGGCTTGGGTCAAGCTTTGGGTTTCGTCACGGCAGTGGCAACTTGCTTTCCATTGTTTCTTGAAGTTCCCTTTCTTTTCCTTTGCCCATTTTCTTGAAACTAGTGGTCTTGTTAACCATCAACACTTGATGCTCTTTCTTGATTTCTACCTTCACTAATTTTATCATCGCGACGAGCTCAAGAATCATTTTCGTCATCCCTTGCATATTATAGTTCATCACGAAGTTCCCGTAACTTGGTGATAGTGACTACAGAACTCTATCAATCACTATCTTATTTGAAAAATTAACTCCCACTTGATTCAAGTGATTGTAGTACTCAGACATTCTGAGCACATGCTCACTGGTTGAGCTATTCTCCTCCATCTTGTAGGCAAAGTACTTGTCATAGGTCTCATTCCTCTCGACTCAGGCATGAGCCTAAAATACTAATTTCAGCTCTTGGAACATCTTATATGCTCTGTGGCGTTCAAAACAATTTTGAAGTCCCGGTTCTAAGCTGTAAAGCATGGCGCACTAAACTATCAAGTAGTCATCATACCGAGCTTGCCAAACGTTCATAACGTTTGCATCTGCTCCTGCAATAGGTTCGTCACCTAGCGGTGCATCAAGGACATAATTCTTCTATGTAGCAATGAGGATAATCCTTAGATCATGGACCCAGTCCGCATCATTGCTACTATCATCTTTGAACTCATTTTTCTCTAGGAACATATCAAAATAAACGGGGAGCTACATCTTAAGCTATTGGTCTATAACATAGATATGCAAATACTATCAGGACTAAGTTCATGATAAATTAAAGTTCAATTAATCATATTACTTAAGAACTCCCACTTAGATAGACATCCCTCTAGTCATCTAAGTGATCATGCGATCCAAATCAACTAAACCATGTACGATCATCACGTGAGATGGAGTAGCTTTCAATGGTGAACATCACTATGTTGATCATATCTACTATATGATTCACTCTCGACCTTTCGGTCTCAGTGTTCCGAGGCCATATATGCATATGCTAGGCTCGTCAAGTTTAACCCAAGTATTCTGCTTGTGCAAAACTGACTTGCACCCATTGTATGTGAACGTAGAGCTTATCACACCCGATCATCACGTGGTGTCTCGGCACGACGAACTGTAGCAATGACGCATACTCAGGGAGAACACTTATACCTTGAAATTTAGTGAGAGATCATCTTATAATGCTACCGCCGTACTAAGCAAAATAAGATGCATAAAGGATAAACATCACATGCAATCAATATAAGTGATATGATATGGCCATCATCATCTTGTGCCTTTGATCTCCATCTTCAAAGCACCGTCATGATCACCATCGTCACCGGCTTGACACCTTGATCTCCATCATAGCATCGTTGTCGTCTCGCCAACTATTGCTTCTACGACTATCGCTACCGCTTAGTGATAAAGTAAAGCAATTACATGGAAATTGCATTTCATACAATAAAGCGACAACCATATGGCTCCTTCCAGTTGCCGATAACTGTGTTACAAAACATGATCATCTCATACAACAATTTATATAATCACGTCTTGACCATATCACATCACAACATGCCCTGCAAAAACAAGTTAGACGTCCTCTACTTTGTTGTTGCAAGTTTTACGTGGCTGCTACGGGCTTAGCAAGAACCGTTCTTACCTACGGCATAAAAACCACAACGTGGTATAGTATTGCTTTTTGATCTTCAGAAAGAACCCTGTTCATTGAATCCGATTCAGCTAAAGTTGGAGAAACAGACACCCGCCAGCCACCTGTGTGCAGAGCACGTCGGTAGAACCAGTCTCATGAACGCGGTCATGTAATGTCGGTCCGGGCCGCTTCATCCAACAACACCGCCGAATCAAGAAACAACTAGTGACGGCAAGCAATATGTATATACCCACGCCCACAACTCATTTGTGTTCTACTCGTGCATATAACATCTACACATAGACCTGACTCTGATGCCACTGTTGGGGAACGCAATATTTCAAAAAAAATCCTACGATCGCGTAAGATCTATCTAGGGATGCATAGCAACGAGAGGGGAGAGTGCGTCTGCGTACCCTCATAGACCGAAAGCGGAAGCGTTTAGTAACGCGGTTGATGTAGTCGAACGTCTTCGCGATCCAACCGATCCAAGTACCGAACATACGACACCTCCGCGTTCAGCACACGTTCATCTCGATGACGTCCCTCGGGCTCTTGATCCAGTTGAGGCCAAAGGAGAGTTTCATCAGTACGACGGCGTGGCGACAGTGATGATGAAGTTACCGGCGCAGGGCTTTGCCTAAGCACTATGACGATACGGCCGAGGTGTGTAACTGTGGAGGGGGGCACCGCACATGGCTAAGACAAATCTTGGAGTGCCTTTGGGATGCCCCCTGCCCAGGTATATAAAGGAGGGAGGAGGAGGAGGCCTTCCTAGGAGGGGCGCGCCTATAGGGGGAGTCCAACTAGGATTCCCAATCCTAGTTGGAGTCCCCTTCCTTTTCCATGAGGGGGAGAGGGAAGGAGTAGGAGAGGGAGAAGGAAAGAGAGGGGGGCGCCGCCCCCTCCCTAGTCCAATTCGGACTTGCCATGGGGGGGGGGCGTGCGGCCAACCCTCGAGGTCCTTCTCTCCTGTCCCGTATGGCCCATTAAGGCCCACTACTTCCCCCGGCGAATTCCCGTAACTCCCCGGTACTCCAAAAATACCCGAATCAATCGGAACCTTTCCGATATCCGAATGTAGCCTTTCAATATATCGATATTTACGTCTAGACCATTTCGAGACTCCTCGTCATGTCCGTGGTCTCATCCGGGACTCTGAACAACCTTCGGTACATCAAATCACATAACTCATAATACAAATTGTCATGGAATGTTAAGCGTGCAGACCCTACGGGTTCAGAACTATGTAGACATGACCGAGACACATCTCCGGTCAATAACCAATAGCGGAACCTGGATGCTCATATTGTCTCCTACATATTGTACGAAGATCTTTATCGGTCAAACCGCATAACAACATACGTTGTTCCCTTTGTCATAGGTATGTTACTTGCCCGAGATTCGATCGTTGGTATCATCATACCTAGCTAGTTCAATCTCGTTATCGGCAAGTCTCTTTACTCGTTCTGTAATGCAACATCCCGTAACTAACTCATTGCCACATTGCTTGCAAGGCTTATAGTGATGTGCATTACCGAGAGGGCCCAGAGATATCTCTCCGACAATCAGAGTGAAAAATCCTAATCTCGATCTATGCCAACTCAACAAATACCATCGGATACACCTGTAGAGCATCTTTATAATCACACAGTTATGTTGTGACGTTTGATAGCACACAAGGTGTTCCTCTGGCATTCGGGAGTTGCATAATCTCATAGTCAGAGGAACATGTATAAGTCATGATGAAAGCAATAGCAATAAAACTAAACGATCATTTATTCTAAGCTAACGGATGGGTCTTGTCCATCACATCATTCTCTAATGATGTGATCCCGTTCATCAAATGACAACACATATCTATGGTCAGGAAACTTAATCATCTTTGATTAACGAGCTAGTCAAGTAGAGGTATACTAGGGACACTCTGTTTTGTCTATGTATTCACACATGTACTAAGTTTCCGGTTAATACAGTTCTAGCATGAATAATAAATATTTATCATGATATAAGGAAATATAAATAACATCTTTATTATTGCCTCTACGGCATATTTCCTTCACAATGATAATCAAGATCCGACCCAAATGGACTAAGAGTTT
This sequence comes from Triticum dicoccoides, assembly GCF_002162155.2. Classification (NCBI taxonomy): domain Eukaryota; kingdom Viridiplantae; phylum Streptophyta; class Magnoliopsida; order Poales; family Poaceae; genus Triticum; species Triticum dicoccoides. The sequence goes on from NC_041386.1 coordinate 489,568,577, forward strand.
GGGGATCCAACTTGCCCTTCATTTGGAGTTGGGACAATATCAAATCCCAATCCGAGCAAGAAGAAAAAGAAGTCAAAGACGACACAGGCAAGAGATCGTACATTCTCAACTTTGAGGATATCTTGTTGGTTCGATCTTGGTTGGCCACAACAATGGATCTCATATGCGGCACGGAGTAAAAGGGGAACAAGTATTTGGAAGGAATATTATGAACAAAAGCAATATACGGAGCCGCATCCTATCGCCACAAACCGCAATGTGGCGTCTCTCGAACATCGATGGGAGATCATTCAAGGGGAAGTGAACGAGTACGTTGGCTACTATTCACATGTGCTTGGCTGCCATCAAAGTGGGATGGGAGTGGCAACTCACGTAAGCTAAATTACTTCATCTTATCATCATTTGCATATGCTTGTGTTTTGTTGCATTCTCATTGACATACATATTTTGTTTGCTAGACAGTGATGGCGGCCACTATGTATCAAGAAACGGAGAAGATGCCATTTAGTTTTAGCCATTTGTTGGATGATCTTGAATGGCAAACCAAAATAGACACAACTTGTGGACGATCTCAAGGCCAGCAAGAAGAGTAATGATGGTTTAAGCTCCCACCAATCAATTAGGTTGGACGAAGAAGAGGAAGATGTTGCAGTGGAGAATGAAAGATCCACTGTGCCAAGGAATAAGCAGCAAGTGATGGGAAACAAGTGGGAGAAGGTGGGGGCCTCTTGTGATGGCTACAAAAATGTCCTTCACATGGACAAGCATTTTTCTGTTAGGGCGAACAAGAAAGAGGACAGGTACAAGCTCATTATGGATGCACAAAAGGAGATGAATTAGGACCTGGAGAGGGCGAACAATAAGTTTCAAATTTAATGGAGAAGATCGAGTTGGAGAAGAAAGAGGTGGTGATCAAACGGGAGCTCGAGAAGGTCAAGACACTTGAAGAGATTGAGCTTGAGAAGGAGGGGTTGCAAATCGCACTAGACAAGAAAGATGCGGAGATAATGTTGACGGACAAAAGCCTCTTGAATGAGTATGCAAACAAGTGGCTTGCGGGGATGAAGAAAGAGATCAACGATCGCAGTATGAGGCGACGAGGATGGCTATGGCAGCAGCGTGGCATGCGGCAAGGATGCAGGCGGAGCAGGGGGGCAAGGAAGGAAACAGAGTAGGTGGCATGTATGGCGTCCGTCGAGTGATTCGTCTAGCGAGCGGGTGATCCGTTACGCTCGGATTTTGATTTCATTTTGACATTTCCAAAATGTCAAACTATATTTATTTTAATTTGTCGTATTTGTTGTGAACTATGATTTGTAACATATGATCTACGTGTATGAATTGTATTGGTTTGACGATCCACATTTAAGATGTGTGGATGTACGACATCCTAAATAAGAGGTTGTTCCGTGTTGTTTGCAGACACACCCGGATACACCCGCAAACTTTATAGAGGGCCGGACTTGTCCGGATGTAGATGCTCTAAATATAGATATGTATTCCTTGCTAGGTGAAAGAATAATATTAGTGTGAAAATTGACACATTGTTTTTTGTACTACCTTGACAGTTGATGAATAAAATAAAAGTTCTCTCATAAAAAATAAATAAATCGCCAGAGGGTGTACAATGTACAGATCCAGGCTTCTACTATTTGCATAGGCACACCTTTGCGAGCTGAAGCTCCGGCCCTTCTCTTGCGGCTCAAGTGGCTAAGCGCTTGAATATTGTTCAGCCCACTTTCCTCACAAGTTGCCTTTCGTTGGCATTATAAACATTTCTGATGCTACTATCCCTTGGACTATCAGAAAGGTGTTAGCAAAGTTTTTCTTATTCTCCGCTGTTCTTCATTTTCAAATTTCAGGTGTTTCATATTTTTAGGGGATTAATGATACGCCCACAATGTAGCTCATTGGGTTCTTAGATACTCCCTCCATTTCGTAATGTAGTGCGCCCATATTTTTCAAGATTTAAATTTAATCGTAAATTTAACTACCGAGACCGATGTTTGCGGCGAGAGCAAAAATTATATCATTGAATTCATATTTTTTCTATGAATTTAGTGATATAATTTTTGTCCCGCCGCAGTCGGTCTCGTTAGTTAAATTTACGGTCAAAGTTCAATCTCAGAAAATGCGGACACACTACATTGTGAAACGGAGGGAGTATCGGACAGTACCTGGCATATGTTTGTTTTGCTTGAGCTCACAGAAATATGACTTGCTCCGTAGCTTCTCTTTCAAATTTTCAGTTTCAGAGCTTTGTAATTCACGCTGTACACTGTCATTGAGCTGAAATGATATGTTTGGCGTGCGCCTTCTGTTGTTAAAAAAGAAAGATCGGCAGAGCGTGTGAAGAAGGGGGATGTTCCTTACTCACGAAGCCAAACTAGACGAGACGAGACGATCGAGCTAGCTAGCTAGCTGCGCAGGCAGTGTGTGATGACGTCCGACTAGACTGGTGTAAGATGAAGTGACGGGTCTGCTCTCGCCCTTGACCAGACCAGATCAGACCAGAGTTTTCACGGCCGCTCGTGGTCTCACACTCTCTCACCTCACACCCGAATCAACGCGTGCGCGTTCTCCACTGCAAGCATGCATTAATGCACACGTTCCAAAGCACGCCAGCACCCAGCACGGCCCTCGAAAACACTAGCCTGGCTACTCACTCGGTCTCACTCCACAGTCCACCGCTCAGAGCGAAGAAGGATCGTCTCTTCCGTAGAAACGTCGCTCCCTCTCCTCCATAGCTCGCACCTTCCTCTTGCCAAATGTAAGTCTCTCTTTTTCTACATCTTCTCGCATGTTTCGAACCATCTATGAATCGCACGTTGGATCCTTACTCCGCTCAATCGTTCAGCCGGGCGCAAACCCGCCGGAGATCTATGGCGGGCCAAAAGAAACCGGCAGACCAGCAGAACAAGAGGCAGCGGGTTTCCGAGAACGCCGAGAGCAGCAACAAGAAGTTCAGCATCAAGGAGGTAGTTGGTTCGGGGGTCACCGGGACGCGGCCGTTGGCATCGCCCAGTCCAGTTGCCAAGGCGAAGCCAATCGCGGTGGTGAAGCCAACGGCCGCTACGGTGGCAGTAACCGGTCCAGTGGCCACCATGGCACCGGCATCGGCAGCGCCCAGTCCGCTTGCCAAGGCGAAGCCAACGGCCGCTACGGTGACAGTAACCGGTCCAGTGGCCACCATGGCACCGGCGGCGCCCAGTCCGGTTGCCTTGAAGACGCCTACGCCGGCGCCGCCCAGTCCAGTGGTCACCATGGCACCGGCACCAGCAGCGCCCAGTCCAATGGCCACCATGGCACCGGCGCAGGTGGCGCCCAGTCCGGTGGCTACGAAGACGCCGCCGCCGGCGGAGCCCAGTGCAGTGGCCACCATGGCACCGGCACAGGTGGTGCCCAGTCAGGTGGACACGAAGACGCCGGCGCTAGCGGAGCCCAGTGCAGTGTCAACGAAGACGCCGACGCTGGCGGCTACGGCGACGCTGGCCGCCGTGGTGAACCCACCGGCCACGGTGAAGCATGAGCCGGAAGACGGAGGCGTGCTCGAACTCGATGAACAAGTAACAGCAGCCATGGTAGCTGTGGCACCAGCGGAAGAGGAGGCCGTCATCTTAGAGGTGAAGAAGAAATGGTTTCACTGCGCCGCGTGCCCTGCTCCCCTCAAGCGTCCCATATTCATGGTAATACATAGTCGAACTAACCGAAATGTCCGTAAAAAAAGCAAGGTTGATTCATAGACATGCATGGATTTGTGGATTGCAGTGCGGGAATGGACACGTCGTGTGCTGCGCCTGCGGCGGCGGCGGCAATGGCAATGGCGACGGCGGAGCGAACAAGCACTGTGATTTGTGCGGCCGCGCCACCGCCTACACCCACATCCCCTACATGGACGGCCTGGTCGACGCCTACCAGGTGCCGTGCCCCTACAGGAATTTCGGCTGCGCGAGGTCCATCGCCTACCATTCGGCCGCGGACCACTCGGCCAAGTGCGCGCACGCGCCCTGCTACTGCTTCGAGTGCGCGTTCCAGGGCTCGCCGGCAAGCCTCTTGCGCCACCTCACGGAGGAGTCCGGCCGGCATTGTTGGCCCATGGAGAAGATCAAGTACGAGACCTGCCGCCCGCTCGTCGTGCCGGCGTCGGAGCACCGCCTTCTGCTAGTGGCGGAGGAGGACGGCCGCGTGTTCCTCCTGGCAGTGGGCGCGGGGAGGGGCGCCGCCGGCGTCCGCCCCGTCAACATCGTGTGCGTCAGGGGCAATGTCGATGCCGACGCGAGGCCGGTGTACACAGGCGTGCTCTGGGTGGATGGTCCTCCGGCCGGCGCAGGCCACCTCAGGAGCAGCCTCCAGCTGAAAGGCGACGTGGCGAACTGCGGAGTCCCCGGCGAGGTGGACATGGAGCACGGGCGCCTCCATGCGCATGTCAATCCGGAGATGCTGCACGGGGAGTCCAAAGAGATTCATCTGCGCATTTGCATTACCAAGTTCTGGTGAATTAGCTAGCCCCCGAGTTAAGTTGAACGAATCACTGCAGACCGTATTGTCAGTAGTACGTTAGTGGCTGCGTGCTGTTCTATTTTGGTTTGCTCCGTGTGTGCTGCTATAACTGTCCATTCCCAGTGGCTTTATACATGAACCATGGTTATGGGCCTTCACTAATTAGCACCCGATGATTCGCCCTTGAGTGAAATGCGTTGAAGAACCTAATTTTTGAGTAAGACCTGTGAGAGGATTTGGGGCACACGGATCTGGGGCACGCGGATTCTTTGCCGTTGAAGTTGGTCTCTGTATTTCGTGTATTCGTCGGTGTATATCAGTAAACATTCGCATCGTAAAGTTAAAGTATTAAACTTGTTTCTGTTGATTCGTTTACAAAGGTACATATATTTCGATAAACAGTATCTGTAAAAATGCACATTAAAACGCTAGACTTTTGCTGAAAGCGTTATGTGTTCTTCTCTTCATATATGTTCTATAAGTACCCACTGCTTCTCCTTTCCTTTTTATTTTGAAAGGTCCAGCATCAGCAAAATAATAAGGTGGTGAAGGTCCTAAGACCAAAAGACCCGAAGGTCAAAGAAAAAGAAAAACATCAGCCCTAATAGCTGTAGCACAACACTCAAAAGAAAACCACATAAGACAACACAACTCCGACTCCGGTGGTGAACTGCAAAGAGAGTAGGCAAGGTTAGCGTCACAGAGGATCGCAAAACGAACCACCTATCACGCGTCATTGTATACCACCGGTGCCCCGCCACCGCGGCTTCGACTTCACAGCAACAAACAGTCGAGGCAACCCCACCGATGATAAGACGGAGAAGAAGAGCCGACTACCACGACCAATGCCACGCCTTCGACATGCTCACTACCGTCATTTGTTGCCACATAAGTCACCGTGCACGTCCAGTCATAGGAAGCACCAATGGGAACAACGTTCAAGACGACGCCACCGCCCGACCCTGCAGCAGGATCTGAGCTTTCACCCGAAGAAATTGATCTGCGAGTAGAGGCTCTGAAATTCCCTATGACGCCTCCAAGGATGATAACGACGCCCACGGGCGCCGTCGCCGCCGGCCGGCCAGCACCAGCCAGGCTTTCACCCAGGGCGGCCACTCCCACGCAGCAGGTCGAGGTCGACCCGTGCCTCCACTGGACCGCGCACCCCCCACACAGCAAGCGCGCCACCGTTGTGTAGGGCCACCAGCTAGCCTCCCCGACGACGTGCCTCCAGATACCAGATCGGGTCGTGCACCCCGCATCCAACCGTGGCCAGAGCCTCCCTGCTCCAGCACCGCCCCCGTTCGCGAACTGACCGCGATCACCATGCGCCGCTACACCTAGATCCGCGCTGCCTAGAGGCCTCCAGCCCAGCACGCCTCCTACGTGCCAGATCAACGCATCCCGGAGCCCCATGCGCGCCCCTCGCGACTGGCATGCCGCTGATCCACGCGGAAGCGATGCCTAAGCACCATGTGCACGCGGCTCCTCGGATCTGGCCGTCGCACCGTGTCGCAACCACCGTACGCCACGCTCCCCTGCAAACGAGCGCTCCCGCGAGCTCGCGGGCGCCCGTCGCCTCCGCCGGCTCCAGCTTGCCTCATGCCTCCACGAGCCATGCGCACGCCCGCGCGTCTCCGCCAGCTCCCCGCACCGTCCCAACACCCCCTACAGACGAGCGCCCTGCACCGCCCGAGCTACACGAGAGGGCGAAACCGAGAGGCCCACCACCGACGACCCCATGCGTGATTTGCCCGACTGCGGAAGGGGAGGGAGGCGGGGGAGGGGGAGTTCGGGGGCAGCTAGGGTTAGCGCCCGAGTCGCCCGCGGGAGGGCGACGCGGGGCTCCACAACGAGATAAACATGTATTCTCTCTTTAGAACTCTTGTTCTTCTCTTTTTAGAACTCTTGTGTTCTAATAGTACAGCTGGTGGCACAATGAAAGGCATAATCTGGAACTTGCGGGGGTTCGGGCAGAGGGATTGCCGGCGGCAACTGCTGCCTCTTGAGCACTGCGTTGGTTTTCCCTTAAAGAGGAAAGGGTGATTGATAACCCACAAGTATAGGGGATCGCAAAAGTTTTCGAGGATAAAGTATTCAACCCAAATTTATTGATTCGACACAAGGGGAGCCAAAGAATACTCTCAAGTACTAGCAGCTGAGTTGTCAATTCAACCACACCTGGAAACTTAGTATCTGCTGCAAAGTGTTTAGTAGCAAAGTAATATGATAGTAGTGGTAACGGTAACAAAAGGTAACGGTAGCAAAAGTAATGTTTTTGGTATTTTGTAGTGATGATAGCAATAGCAACGGAAAAGTAAATGAGCGAAGAACAATATATGGAAAGCTCGTAGGCAATGGATCGGTGATGGAGAATTATGCCGGATGCGGTTCATCATGTAACAGTCATAACCTAGGGTGACACAGAACTAGCTCCAGTTCATTGATATAATGTAGGCATGTATTCCGTGCATAGTCATACATGCTTATGGAAAAGAACTTGCATGCCATCTTTTGTCCTACCCTCCCGTGGCAGCGGGGTCCTTACGGAAACTAAGGGATATTAAGGCCTCATTTTAATAGAGTACCGGAACAAAGCATTAACACATAGTGAATACATGAACTCCTCAAACTACGGTCATCACCGGTAAGTATCCCGATTATTGTCACTTCGGGGTTAACGGATCATAACACATAATAGGTGACTATAGACTTGCAAGATAGGATCAAGAACACTCATATATTGATGAAAACATAATAGGTTCAGATCTGAAATCATGGCACTCGGGCCCTACTGACAAGCATTAAGCATAGCAAAGTCATAGCAACATCAATCTCAGAACATAGTGGATACTAGGGATCAAACCCTAACAAAACTAACTCGATTACATGATAGATCCCATCCAACCCATCACCGTCCAGCAAGCCTACGATGGAATTACTCACGCATGGCGGTGAGCATCATGAAATTGGTGATGGAGGATGGTTGATGATGACGATGGCGACGGATTCCCCTCTCCGGAGCCCCGAACGGACTCCAGATCAGCCCTCCCGAGAGGTTTTAGGGCTTGGCGGCGGCTCCGTATCGTAAAACGCGATGATTTCTTCACTCTGATTTTTTTCTCCCCGAAACACAATATATGGAGTTGGAGTTGGAGTTGGAGTCGGAGAGGCAACAGGGGGCCCACGAGGTAGGGGGGCACGCCCTAGGGGGGCAGCGCACCCCCCACCCTCGTGGACAGGTGGTGGGCCCCCTGGCCTTCATCTTTTGCAGGTATTTTTCATATTTTCTGAAAAGTTGCTCCGTGAAGTTTCAGGTCATTCCGAGAACGTTTGTTCCTGCACATAAATAACACCATGGTAATTCTGCTGAAAACAGCGTCAGTCCGGGTTAGTTCCATTCAAATCATGCAAGTTAGAGTCCAAAACAAGGGCAAAAGTGTTTGGAAAAGTAGATACGTTGGAGACGTATCAGTGATGCAGCAAAGTAGCGTGAGTATTTCCCTTAGTTTTTGAGAACCAAGGTATCAATCCAGTAGGAGGCTACACGCGAGTCCCTCGTACCCGCACAAAGCAAACAACTCCTCGCAACCAATGCGATAAGGGGTTGTTAATCCCTTCACGGTCACTTACGAGAGTGAGATCTGATAGATATGATAAGATAATATTTTTGGTCTTTTTGTGATAAAGATGCAAAGTAAAATAAAAAGCAAAGGAAATAACTAAATATTGGAAGATTAATATGATGAAGATAGACCCGAGGGCCATATGTTTCACTAGTGGCTTCTCTCAAGAGCATAAGTATTTTACGGTGGGTGAACGAATTACTGTTGAGCAATTGACAGAATTGAGCATAGTTATGAGAATATCTAGGTATGATCATGTATATAGGCATCATGTCCGATACAAGTAGACCGACTCCTGCCTGCATCTACTGCTATTACTCCACTCATCGACCGCTATCCAATATGCATCTAGAGTATTAAGTTCATGAAAACAGAGTAACGCCTTAAGCAAGATGACATGATGTAGAGGGATAAATTCATGCAATATGATAAAAACCCCATCTTGTTATCCTCGATGGCAACAATACAATACGTGCCTTGCTGCCCGTACTATCACTGGGAAAGGACACCGCAAGATTGAACCCAAAACTAAGCACTTCTCCCATTGCAAGAAAGATCAATCTAGTAGGCCAAACCAAACTGATAATTCGAAGAGACTTGCAAAGATAACCAATCATATATAAAAGAATTCAGAGAAGATTCAAATATTGTTCATAGATAAACTTTATCATAAACCCACAATTCATCGGTCTCAATAAACACACCGCAAAAAGAAGATTACATCGAATAGATCTCCACAAGAGAGGGGGAGAACATTGTATTGAGATCCAAAAAGAGATAAGAAGCCATCTAGCTAATAATTATGGACCAGAAGGTCTGAGGTAAACTACTCACACTTCATCGGAGAGGCTATGGTGTTGATGTAGGAGCCCTCCGTGATGGATGCCCCCTCCGGCGGAGCTCCGGAACAGGCCCCAAGATGGGATCTCGTGGATACAGAAAGTTACGGCGGTGGAATTAGGGTTTCATCTTTTGCAGGTATTTTTCATATTTTTTGAAAAGTTGGTCCGTGAAGTTTCAGGTCATTCCGAGAATGTTTGTTCCTACACATAAATAACACCATGGTAATTCTACTGAGAAAAGCGTCAGTCCGGGTTAGTTCCATTCAAATCATGCAAGTTAGAGTCCAAAACAAGGGCAAAAGTGTTTGGAAAAGTAGATACGTTGGAGATGTATCAACTCCCCCAAGCTTAAACCTTTGCTTGTCCTCAAGAAATTCAGTTGACAAACTGAAAGTGATCAAGAAAAACTTTTACAAACTATGTTTGCTCTTGTTGTTGTAAATATGTAAAGCCAGCATTCAAGTTTTCAACAAAGATTATAACTAACCACATTTGCAATAACGCATAGGTCTCAAGTTTACTCATATCAATAGCATAATCAACTAGCGAGCCATAATAATAAATCTCGGATGACAACACTTTCTCAAAACAATCATAATATGATATAACAAGGTGGTATCTCGCTAGCCCTTTCTGATACCGCAAAACATAAATGCAGAGCACCTTTAAAGACCAAGGACTAACTAGACATTGTAATTCATGGTAAAAGAGATCCAGTCAAGTCATACTCAATGTAAACTAACAATAATGAATGCAAATGACATCGGTGCTCTCCAACTGGTGCTTTTTAATAAGAGGATGATGGCTCAACATAAAAGTAAATAGATAGGCCCTTCGCAGAGGGAAGCATGGATTTGTAGAGGTGCCAGAGCTCAGTTTTGAAACAGAGGTGAATAATATTTTGAGCGGTATACTTTCATTGTCAACTTAACAACAAAGAGATGGCGATATCTTCCATGCTACACACATTATAGGCGGTTCCCAAACAGAATGGTAAAGTTTATACTCCCCCTTCCACCAACAAGCATCAATCCATGGCTTGCTCGAAACAACGAGTGCCTCCAACTAACAAGAGTCCCAGGGGGAGTTTTGTTTGCAATTATTTTGATTTAGTTTGCATAAAGCATGGGACTGGGCATCCCGGTGACCAGCCATTTATCTCGTGAGTGAGGAGCGGAGTCCACTCCTCTTGAGAATAACCCGCCTAACATGGAAGATACGGACATCCCTAGTTGATACATGAGCTATTCGAGCATACAAAATAGGATATTTATTTGAAGGTTTAGAGTTTGGCACATACAAATTTACTTGGAACGGTAGGTAGATACCGTATATAGGTAGGTATAGTGGACTCATGTGGAATAACTTTGGGGTTTAAGGGATTGGATGCACAAGCAGTATTCCCGCTTAGTACAGGTGAAGGCTAGCAAAAGACTGGGAAGCGACCAGCTAGAGAGCGACAATAGTCATGAACATGCATTAAAATTAATCAACACCGAATGCAAGCATGAGTAGGATATAATCCACCATGAACATAAATATCGTGAAGGCTATGTTGATTTTGTTTCAACTACATGCGTGAACACATGCCAAGTCAAGTCACTTAAATCATTCAGAGGAGGATACCACCCTATCATACCACATCATAACCATCTCAATAGCATGTTGGCACGCAAGGTAAACCATTATAACTCATAGCTAATCAAGCATGGCACAAGAAACTATGATCTCTAGTTGTCATTGCAAACATGTTTATTCATAATAGGCTGAATCAGGAACGATGAACTAATCATATTTACAAAAACAAAAGAGGTCGAGTTCATACCAGCTTTTCTCATCTCAGCCAGTCCATCATATGTCATCATAATTGCCTTTCACTTACACGACCGAATGATGTGAATAATAATAATAGTGCACGTGCATTGGACTAAGCTGGAATCTGCATGCATTCAATAAACAGGAGAAGACAAGGCAATATGGGCTCTTTTGTCAGATAAACATAATACATATAAGAGCCACTTCAACAATTTAATTATGGTCTTCTCCTATCGACCCCCCAAAGAAAAGAAAAGAAACAAAACTATTTACACGGGAAAGCTCCCAACAAGCAAAAGAAGAACAAGAAATATTTTTGGGTTTTCTTTTAATTACTACTACAAGCATGGAAATTAAACTGATTAAAAGCTACAACTAATTTTTTTTGTTTTTCTTAAGGTTTACTAAACACACAATAAGAAAGCATAAAAAGGAAAATAAACTAGCATGGATGATACAATGAAAACGTATGAGCACCGACATCTAGCAATGGGTGTGTGAGCATAAATGCAATGTCGGTGGGAAATACGTACTCCCCCAAGCTTAGGCTTTTGGCCTAAGTTGTTTTATGGCCACGGCTGGCCTGGCGGATGTCCATAATAATAGTTGGGGTCGTACTGAGAAGAAGAGGAAGACTCCGATTGCCACTGGCTGACAATCATCTCCGGATCCCATTGGTAATTAGACTGCTGTGAAGGATCAACTTGTGGTTCCGGCTCTGGCTCCATGGCTGGTGCAGGGTTCCGGTAGGCGTGAATAGCCTTCAACGGAACAAGGTACTGGCCTACAGATAAATCAAACAAAGAAGGAGCAGGCAGGGTAATAGTCTCAGGATGATGTTTATTAAAGAACAATTGATATTTAAGCTCTCATTCCCTATTCTTAACAATAAAATCATGTGCCACCATACTTTTATAATCTAGATAAACATGAGGCATCACTTTTTCTTCCTTCTCAAAATGCCTAATAGGTATGTTAAAATGTGCAGCTGGGCGTGAAGCATAGATGCCTCCAAAGATGGGGCCCTTTGTACGGTTCAGACTTAACCGTTTGGCAATAATGCCGCCCATACTAACAGAGTTATCACCATATAAACCATGGAGCAAAATAATAATATCAGGGATACTAAGGTTTCCACAGTTTTCGCGACCAATTAAGCAACGACTAGCAAATAGTGCAAAATAACGTAAAACAGGAAAATGTATGCTAGTGATTCGTGCATCGGAAACCTTCCTTGTTTCCCCTACAGTGATAGTATCAATAAACCCTTCCACATCATTGCGATGTGGTTCTTCTGTCTTTCCCTTAAAAGGGACTAAACAAACCCAAAAAAAATCATAAAGTGACATCTCCTTATGCTCATCATATAAATAAAACTCCACCATAGGTGGTGAGCTCCTAGAATGGAAATGAAAGTTTTGCACAAATATATTTGTGAGTAAGAGATACTGATCGCATTGGTCGTGGAGGAAAACGGTGAGGCCTGCATTCTTAGCCAATTCATGAAAATCTTCATAAATCTCGGCTGCTCTCAAGAAATCATCAGAAGGTCATTCACACGCCCGAACCTCCGCGGTGCGAGGTAGATTATACTTAGGATTTGGTGCCTTTTCCTTCGAGCTTTGGCTCGATGAGCCCCTCAAAAGTCTCCTCATCATTTTCTGAAAAATTCTGAAATTTTTTAGTAACTTCAAAATAAAAGTAAACCAAACTCAATAATATTGATATCAACTACTCCTACAAGTGCCTAGGGCCTATATCATGCATCAAAACTACTTTTGACCATATAAATTTGACATGCAAGCTCAAGAACAGGGTCACCTAAGCAGCAAAAAATTGCAATGAATAAAGCACTAGAAAAAAAACTAATTGGACCAATGGAGGAGTCACATAAAAAGGAACAATCTCCCCAAGCAGTTTTGTGAGAGGTGCTTTGAGCAAGGAGATCGAAAATGGCAGCAAAGTGAGCTACAACTCGTGCTTGAGTTGGATATTCGTGTTTGTGGGAGGAAGAAGAAGTGTATGGGTGAAAGGATAAGTGGAGGAGGGCCACCGTGGGCCCACGAGGCAGGGGGGCGCGCCCTCCACCCTCGTGGGCAGGTGGTTGACCCCCCTGCTGTGTTCTCAGTGCGAAATATTCTCAAATATTATAGAAAAAAATCATATTTAAATTTCAGGGCATTTGGAGAACTTTTATTTTCGAGGTATTTTTATATTGCATAGATAATCAGATAACAGACAGAAAAATATTTATTTTTATTTTATTTAATATAAATAACAAAAAGTAAAAGTGGGGTAGAGAAGGTTGTGCTTTCTAGTTTCATCCATCTCATGATCATCAAAAGGAATCCACTAACAAGGTTGATCAAGTCTTGTTAACGAACTCATTCCGAATAACATGGAACCGGAGAAATTTTGAATAACACTATGTTTCCTCAACGGGGATATGCACATCCCCAATAATAAGAATATCATATTTCTTCTTGACGGTAGGAAGAGGAAATTCAAAACCTCCAAATATAATCGATGGAATTTTTCCAATAGAGTTGATACTATGAACTTGAGGTTGTTTCCTCGGAAAGTGTACCGTATGCTCATTACCATTAACATGAAAAGTGACATTGCCTTTAGTGCAATCAATAACAGCCCCTGCAGTATTCAAAAAGGGTCTTCCAAGAATAATATACATACTATCGTCCTCGGGAATATCAATAATAACAAAGTCCATTAAAATAGTAACGTTTGCAACTACAACAGGCACATCCTCACAAATACCGACAGGTATAGCAGTTGATTTATTAGCCATTTGCAAAGATATTTCAGTAGGTGTCAACTTATTCAAATCAAGTCTACGATATAAAGAGAGAGGCATAATGCTAACACCGGCTCCAAGATCACATAAAGCAATTTTAACATAGTTTCTTTTAATGGAGCATGGTATAGTTGGTACACAGGGATCTCCAAGTTTCTTTGGTATTCCACCCTTAAAAGTGTAATTACCAAGCATGGTGGAAATTTCAGCTTTCGGTATCTTTCTTTTATTTGTAATAATATCTTTCATGTACTTAGCATAAGGATTGGTTTTGAGCATATCAGTTAATCGCATACGCAAAAAGATAGGTCTAATCATTTCAGCAAAGCGCTCAAAATCCTCATCATCCCTTTTCTTGGATGCTTTGGGAGGAAAAGGCATGGGTTTCTGAACCCAAGGCTCTCTTTCTTTACCATGTTTCCTAGCAACAAAGTCTTTTTTATCATAACATTGATTCTTTGATTGTGGGTTATCAAGATCAACAGCAGGTTCAATTTCTATGTCATTATCATTACTAGGTTGAGCATCATTATGAACATTATCATTAACATTATCACCAGTTTCAGATTCATTTACCAGATTGAGTTTCAGCATCAGAAATAGAAATATCATTTGGATTCTCAGGTGTTTCAGTAATAGGTTCACTAGAAGCATGCAAAGTCCTATCATTTTTCTTTTTCTTCTTTTTAGACGAACTAGGTGCATCTATATTATTTCTCTGAGAATCTTGCTCAATTCTTTTAGGATGGCCTTCAGGATACAAAGGTTCCCGAGTCATTCGACCACCTCTAGTCATAACTCTAACAACATTATCATTATCTTTACTATTCAATTCATTGAGCAAATCATTTTGAGCTTTAAGTACTTGTTCTACTTGAGTGGTAACCATAGAAGCATGTTTAATAATAAGTTTAAGTTCACCTTTGACATTAGCCATATAATCACCCAAGTGTTCAAGCATATTTGAATTGTATTTCAATTGTCTACTAAAATAAGCATTAAAATCTTCTTGCTTAGCCATAAATTTATCAAACTCATCTAAGCATGGGCTAGCAAATTTAGTAAATGGGATTTCAGATTTATCATATCTATAGAGAGAATTTACCTTTACTACCTGTGTCGGGTTATCAAGACCATGAGTTTCTTCAATAGGTAATGGATTAAGATTATATGTTTCTTCAACAGGCGGTAAATTAAGACCATGTATTTCTTCAATAGGAGGTAAATTCTTAACATCATCAGCTTTAATACCTTTTTCTTTCATAGATTTCTTTGCCTCTTGCATATCTTCAGGACTGAGAAATAGAATACCCCTCTTCTTCGGAGTTGGTTTAGGAATAGGCTCAGGAATTGGCTTCGGAGGTGTCCAATTATTTTCATTTGTCAACATATTATTCAATAGAATTTCAGCTTCATCCGGTGTTCTTTCCCTGAAAACAGAACCAACACAACTATCCAGGTAATCTCTGGAGGCATCGGTTAGTCCATTATAAAAGATATCAAGTATTTCATTTTTCTTAAGAGGATGATCAGGCAAAGCATTAAGTAATTGGAGAAGCCTCCCCCAAGCTTGTGGGTGACTCTCTTCTTCAATTTGCACAAAATTATATATATCCCTTAAAGCAGCTTGTTTCTTATGAGCAGGGAAATATTTAGCAGAGAAGTAATAAATCATATCCTGGGGACTACGCACACAACCAGGATCAAGAGAATTAAACCATATCTTAGCATCACCCTTTAATGAGAACGAAAATATTGTAAGGATATAAAGGTAACGAGATTTCTCATCATTAGTGAACAGGGTGGCTATATCATTTAATTTAGTAAGATGTGCACAACAGTTTCAGATTCATAACCATGAAAAGGATCAGATTCAACCAAAGTAATTATATCAGGATCAACAGAGAATTCATAATCCTTATCAGTAACAAAGATAGGTGAAGTAGCAAAAGAAGGGTCAGGTTTCATTCTAGCATTTAGAGATTGCTTACTCCATTTAGCTAATAACCTTTTGAGTTCATTTCTATTTTTGCAAGCTAAAATAGCTAAAGAAGCTTCTTGATCAAAAACATAACCCTTAGGAATAACAAGTGATTCTTCATCATCACTTTCATCAGTATCATCAGATTCAATATTTCAATTTCTCTAGATCTAGCAAGTTGTTCATCAAGAAATTTACCAAGTAGCACAGTAGTATCAAGCATAGAAGTAGTTTCATCATAAGTGTCATGCATATCAAAAGTGGCATCATTAATAACATGCGACATATCAGAACGAATAGCAGAAGCAGGTGTAGGTGTCGCAAGCTTACTCAAAACAGAAGGTGAATCAAGTGCAGAGCTAGATGGCAGTTCCTTACCTCCCCTCGTAGTTGAGGGATAGATCTTGGTTTTTGGATCTCCCAAGTTCTTCATAATGATAAGCAGATATATATCCCAAGTGACTCAAAGAATAGAGCTATGCTCCCCGACAACGGCGCCAGAAAATAGTCTTGATAACCCACAAGTATAGGGGATCACAACAGTTTTCGAGGTTAAAGTATTCAACCCAAATTTATTGATTCGACACAAGGGGAGCCAAAGAATACTCTCAAGTATTAGCAGCTGAGTTGTCAATTCAACCACACCTGGAAACTTAGTATCTGCAGCAAAGTGTTTAGTAGCAAAGTAATATCATAGTAGTGGTAATGGTAACAAAAGGTAATAGTAGAAAAAGTAATGTTTTTGGTATTTTGTAGTGATGATAGCAATAACAACGGAAAAGTAAATGAGCGAAGAACAATATATGGAAAGCTCGTAGGCAATGGATCGGTGATGGAGAATCATGCCGGATGCGGCTCATCATGTAACAGTCATAACCTAGGGTGACACAGAACTAGCTCCAGTTCATTGATATAATGTAGGCATGTATTACGAACATAGTCATACGTGCTTATGGAAAAGAACTTGCATGCTATCTTTTGTCCTACCCTCCCATGGCAGCGGGGTCCTTACGGAAACTAAGGGATATTAAGGCCTCCTTTTAATAAAGTACCGGAACAAAGCATTAACACATAGTGAATACATGAACTCCTAAAACTACGGTCATCACCGGTAAGTATCCCGATTATTGTCATTTCGGGGTTAACGGATCATAACACATAACAGGTGACAATAGACTTGCAAGATAGGATCAAGAACACGCATATATTGATGAAAACATAATAGGTTCAGATCTGAAATCATGGCACTCGGGCCCTACTGACAAGCATTAGGCATAGCAAAGTCATAGCAACATCAATCTCAGAACATTGTGGATACTAGGGATCAAACCCTAACAAAACTAACTCGATTACATGATAGATCCCATCCAACCCATCACCGTCCAGCAAGCCTATGATGGAATTACTCACGCACGGCGGTGAGCATCATGAAATTGGTGATGGAGGATGGTTGATGATGACGATGGCCACGGATTCCCCTCTCCGGAGCCCCGAACGGACTCCAGATCAGCCCTCCCGAGAGATTTTAGGGCTTGGCGGTGGCTCCATATCGTAAAATGCGATGATTTCTTCACTCTGATTTTTTTCTCCCCGAAACACAATATATGGAGTTGGAGTTGGAGTCGGAGAGGCAACAGGGGGCCCACGAGGTATGGGGTGCGCCCTAGGGGGGCAGGCGCGCCCCCACCCTCGTGGACAGGTGGTGGCCCCCTGGCCTTCATCTTTTGCAAGTATTTTTCATATTTTCTGAAAAGTTGCTCCGTGAACTTTTAGGTCATTTCGAGAACGTTTGTTCCTGCACATAAATAAAACCATGGTAATTCTGCTAAAAACAGCGTTAGTCCGGGTTAGTTCCATTCAAATCATGCAAGTTAGAGTCCAAAACAAGGGCAAAAGTGTTTGTAAAAGTAGATACGTTGGAGACGTATCAGTGATGCAGCAAAGTAGCGTAAGTATTTCCCTCAGTTTTTGAGAACCAAGGTATCAATCCAGTAGGAGGCAACGCGCGAGTCCCTCATACCTGCACAAAGCAAATAACTCCTCGCAACCAATGTGATAAGGGGTTGTCAATCCCTTCACAGTCACTTACGAGAGTGAGATCTGATAGATATGATAAGATAATATTTTTGGTGTTTTTGTGATAAAGATGCAAAGTAAAATAAAAAGCAAAGGAAATAACTAAATATTGGAAGATTAATATGATGAAGATAGACCCGGGGGCCATAGGTTTCACTAGTGGCTTCTCTCAAGAGCATAAGTATTTTACGGTGGGTGAACGAATTACTATTGAGCAATTAACAGAATTGAGCATAGTTATGAGAATATCTAGGTATGATCATGTATATAGGCATCATGTCCGAGACAAGTAGACCGACTCCTGCCTGCATCTACTACTATTACTCCACTCATCGACCGCTATCCAGCATGCATCTAGAGTATTAAGTTCATGAAAACAGAGTAACGCCCTAAGCAAGATGACATGATGTAGAGGGATAAATTCATGCAATATGATAAAAAACCCCATCTTGTTATCCTCGATGGCAACAATACAATACGTGCCTTGCAGCCCCTACTATCACTGGGAAAGGACACCGCAAGATTGAACCCAAAGCTAAGCACTTCTCCCATTGCAAGAAAGATCAATCTAGTAGGCCAAACCAAACCGATAATTCGAAGAGACTTGCAAATATAACCAATCATACATAAAAGAATTCAGAGAAGATTCAAATATTGTTCATAGATAAACTTGATCATAAACCCACAATTCATCGGTCTCAACAAACACACCGCAAAAAGAAGATTACATCGAATAGATGTCCACAAGAGAGGGGAAGAACTTTGTATTGAGATCCAAAAAGAGAGAAGAAGACATCTAGCTAATAACTATGGACCCGAAGGTCTGAAGTAAACTACTCACACTTCATCGGAGAGGCTATGGTGTTGATGTAGAAGCCCTCCGTGATCGATGCCCCCTCCAGCGAAGCTCCGGAAAAGGCCCCAAGATGGGATCTCACGGATACAGAAAGTTACGGCGGTGGAATTAGGGTTTTGACTCAGTTATGCCAAACTTGCTTCCCTTGCCACTAAACAACAAAGAGTTTTGGAAAAATTTCAAAACATGCTGGATGAGAGTGATGATATGTTGGGTGAAGAAATGAATCAGCCGAAAGTTTTGGCTGAAGGTCTTCAGAGACTTCGGACTAAGTTTGATAACCTTCAGAGTCATCATAACACTCTCTTATCTGATCATGAGAAGCTATCTTATGAATTTTTCAAAGAAAGGAAGATCTTGAGCAGTTAAGAGTGAGTTATGAAGATCTTCAGAAGGAGCATGATTCATTACTTGCCCAAGAAATCAGCTCTACTCAGGAAGAATTTATTCCTCCATGTTTGAAATGCATTGAACGTGAAAATGCTAATTCTTCACCTTAATGTTCTAATGCTTCTATTGCTGCAAATTCTTCAACTATCTCTGCTATCACTAATTCCTCATCTGAGGATGCTGCTAGTATCACTGACCATGCATGGCTGAAGGAATTGTATGTGACATGCATGTACAAAAGCCTCAAAGGGCATCAAGATCTTTGTGATGTGCTTAAGAAGCAGATCCTCAACAGTTACCCTAGGAAAGAGGGTATTGCCTTTGAGAGGAAACTCAATGCGGATGGGACCTACTGGAAACCTGAGCAATATCCCAAAACCTCATGGGTTGCTGCAAAGGGACCTTTAGTGGGTCCATGTACTTTATCTGGCTTTACATGTGAATCTTCATATTCTTCTGATGAATCATTTGACTCCAACTATAAACTGTTCAAAAATCAGAATGGTGAAGTATTTGCTAGATATGTTGGCACTAACTTCAGGAACAGTTCCCCTATGAAGAAAATCTGGGTTCCCAAAAGGTGCCTTGAAAATATTCAGGTGAATGTCATCATGACACCACCTGTGAAGAATAGGAACCCCAGATCAAATTCTTCATATGGACCAAATTCTTCATATGGATCCAAGTCCTCATACGGACCAAATTCCTCACGTGGATCAAATTCCTCAAAAGGATCAAAGTCCTCATATGAACATCATCATGCTAACCCTTCTGTTTCGCAGGGAAGCTTTAAGGGCTATGAATATGAGCATTATTCTTCTAACCATTATGTTCATAAGTCTTCGAAGAATTTCTCTGCTTATTCATATGCTCACCCTAACTCCTCTTATGTGAAATGAAGTGGAATGGCTTCAATGCCACTGCTACCTCTTGAGCACTGCGTTGGTTTTCCCTTGAAGAGGAAAGGGTGATGCAGCAAAGTAGCGTAAGTATTTCCCTCAGTTTTTGAGAACCAAGGTATCAATTCAGTAGGAGGCCACGCGCGAGTCCCTCGCACCTACACAAACAAATAAAATCCTCGCAACCAACGCAATAAAGGGGTTGTCAATCCCTTCACGGTCACTTACGAAAGTGAGATCTGATAGATATGATAAGATAATATTTTTGGTATTTTTATGATAAAGATGCAAAGTAAAGAAAGCAAAATAAATGGAAAAGGAAATAGCTTGTTGACGGAAGACTAATATGATGGAAAATAGACCCGGGGGCCATAGGTTTCACTAGTGGCTTCTCTCGAGATCATAAGTATTATGGTGGGTAAACAAATTACTGTTCAGCAATTGACAGAATTGAGCATAGTTATGAGAATATCTAGGTATGATCATGTATATAGGCATCACATCCGAGACAAGTAGACCGACTCCTGCCTGCATCTACTACTATTACTCCACACATCGACCGCTATCCAGCATGCATCTAGAGTATTAAGTTCAAGAGAACAGAGTAACGCTTTAAGCAAGATGACATGATGTAGAGGGATAAACTCATGAAATATGATATAAACCCCATCTTGTTATCCTCGATGGCAACAATACAATACATGCCTTGTTGCCCCTACTATCACTGGGAAAGGACACCACAAGATTGAACCCAAAGCTAAGCACTTCTCCCATTGCAAGAAAGATCAATCTAGTAGGCCAAACCAAACTGATAATTCGAAGAGACTTGCAAAGATAACCAATCATACATAAAAGAATTCAGAGAAGATTCAAATATTGTTCATAGATAAACTTGATCATAAACCCACAATTCATCGATCTCAACAAAGACACCACAAAAAGAAGATTACATCGAATAGATCTCCACAAGAGAGGGGAAGAACTTTGTATTGAGATCCAAAAAGAGAGAAGAAGACATCTAGCTAATAACTATGGACCCAAAGGTCTGAAGTAAACTACTCACACTTCATCAGAGAGGCTATGGTGTTGATGTAGAAGCCCCCCATGATCGATGCCCCTTCCGGCGGAGCTCCGGAAAAGGCCCCAAGATGGGATGTCATGGATACAGAAAGTTACAGCGGTGGAATTAGGGTTTTGACTCAGTATCTGGTAGTTTGGGGGTACGTAGGTATATATAGGAGGAAGAAGTGTGTCGGTGGAGCAACATGGGCCCCACAAGGGTGGAGGGCGCACCTGGGGGGGTAGGCGTGCCCCCCTACCTCGTTCCTTCCTGGTTGATGTCTTGACGTAGGGTCCAAGTCCTCTAGATCATGTTCGTTCCGAAAATCACATTCTCGAAGGTTTCATTCCATTTGGACTCCGCTTGATATTCTTTTTCTGCGAAATTCTGAAATAGGCAAAAAAACAGCAATTCTGGGCTAGGCCTCCGGTTAATAGGTTAGTCCCAAAAATAATATAAAAGTGTATAATAAAGCCCAATAATGTCCAAAACAGGATATAATATAGCATGAAACAATCAAAAATTATAGATACCTTGGAGACGTATCAAGCATCCCCAAGCTTAATTCATGCTCGTCCTCGAGTAGGTAAATGATAAAAACAGAATTTTTGATGTGGAGTGCTACTTGGCATAATTTTAATGTAATTCTTCTTAATTGTTGTATGAATATTCATATCCAAAATATTCAAGATAAAATTTCATATTGACATAAAAATAATAATACTTCAAGCAACCTAACTAAGCAATTATGTCTTCTCAAAATAACATGGCCAAAGAAAGTTCATCCCTACAAAATCATATAGTTTAGTCATGCTCCATTTTCTTCACACAAGAATGCTCTCATCATGCACAACCCCGATGACAAGCCAAGCAATTGTTTCATACTTTAGTAATCTCAAACCTATAAACTTTCACGCAATATATGGGCGCGAGCCATGGACATAGCACTATGGGTGGAATAGAATATGATGATGGGGGTTATGTGGAGAAGACAAAAAAGGAGAAAGTCTCACATCAACGGGGCTAATCAATGGGCTATGGAGATGCCCATTGATTGATGTTAATGCAAGGAGTAGGGATTGCCATGCAACGGATGCACTAGAGCTATAAATGTATGAAAGCTCAACAAAAGAAACTAAGTGGGTGTGCATGCAACTTGCTTGCTCACGAAGACCTAGGGCACTTGAGGAGGCCCATTGTTGGAATATACAAGCCAAGTTCTATAATGAAAAATTCCCACTAGTATATGAAAGTGACAAAAGAAAAGACTATCTATCATGAAGATTATGGTGCTACTTTGAAGCACAAGTGTGGCAAAGGATAGTAGCATTGTCCCTTCTCTCTTTTTATCTCCTTTTTTTGGGCCGACAATGCTCTAGAAAATGATGATCATCACACTTCTATTTATTTACAACTCAATTATTACAACTTGATGCTAGAACAAAAGATGACTCTATATGAATGCCTCCGGCGGTGTACCGGGATATGCAATGAACCAAGAGTGACATGTATGAAAGAATTATGAACTATGGCTTTGCCACAAATACTATGTCAACTACATGATCATGCTAAGCAATATGACAATGATTAATGTGTCATGATAAACGGAACGGTGGAAAGTTGCATGGCAATATATCTCGGAATGGCTATAGAAATGCCATAATAGGTAGGTATGGTGGCTATTTTGAGGAAGATATAAGGAGGTTTATGTGTGAAAGAGCATATCATATCACGGGGTTTGGATGCACCGGCGAAGTTTGCACCAACTCTCAATGTGAGAAAGGGCAATGCACGGTACCGAAGAGGCTAGCAATGATGGAAGGGTGAGAGTGCGTATAATCCATGGACTCAACATTAGTCATAAAGAACTCACATACTTATTGCAAAAATCTACAAGTCATCAAAAACCAAGCACTACGCGCATGCTCCTAGGGTAATAGATTGGTAGGAAAAGACCATCGCTCGTCCCCGACCGCCACTCATAAGGAGGACAATCAAAGAACACCTCATGTTTATTTGTTACATAACGTTTACCATACGTGCATGCTACGGGACTTGCAAACTTCAACACAAGCATTTCTCAAATTCACAACTACTCAACTAGCACTACTTTGATATTATTACCTCCATATCTCAAAACAATCATCAAGCATCAAACTTCTCTTAGTATTCAAAACACTCATAAATTTTTTTTTTACTAATCTTGAATACCTAGCATATTAGGATTATTTAAGCAAATTACCATGCTATTTAAGACTCTCAATATAATATAAGTGAAGCATGAGAGATCAATAGTTTCTATAAAACAAATCCACCACCGTGCTCTAAAAGATATAAGTGAAGTACTAGAGCAAAACTATATAACTCAAAAGATATAAGTGAAGCACATAGAGTATTCTAACAAATTCCAAATCATGTATGGCTCTCTCAAAAGGTGTGTACAGTGAGGATGATTGTGGTAAACTAAAAAGCAAAAGACTCAATCATACAAGACGCTCCAAGCAAAACACATATCATGTGGTGAATAAAAATATAGCTCCAAGTAAAGTTACCGATAGAAGTAGACGAAAGAGGGGATGCCTTCCGGGCCATCCCCAAGCTTTGGCTTTTAGGTGTCCTTAGATTATCTTGGGGGTGACATGGGCATCCCCAATCTTAGTCTCTTGCCACTCCTTGTTCCATAATCCATCAAATCTTTACCCAAAACATGAAAACTTCACAACACAAAACTTAAAGTAGAAAATCTCGTGAGCTCCGTTAGCGAAAGAAAACAAAAGACCACTTCAAGGTACTGTACTGAACTCATTATTTATTTCTATTGGTGTTAAACCTACTGTATTCCAATTTCTCTATGGTTTATAAACTATTTTACTAGCCATAGATTCATCAAAATAAGCAATCAACACACGAAAAACAGAATCTGTCAAAAACAGAACAATCTGTAGTAATCTGTAGCTAGCGCAAGATATGGAACCCCAAAAATTCTAAAATAAATTGCTGGATGTGAGGTATTTATATATTAATCATCTTCAAAAAGAATTAACTAAATAGCATTTTCCAAATACAAATGGCAGCAGCTCTCGTGAGCGCTAAAGTTTCTGTTTTTTACAGCAAGATATCAAGACTTTCCCAAGTCTTCCCAACGGTTCTACTTGGCACAAACACTAATTAAACACAAAAAACACAACCAAAACAGAGGCTAGGTAAATTATTTATTACTAAACAGGAGCAAAAATCAAGTAATAAAATAAAATTGGGTTGCCTCCCAACAAGCGCTATCGTTTAACGCCCCTAGCTAGGCATAAAAAGAAAGGATAGATCTAGGTATTGCCATCTTTGGTAGGCAATCCATAAGTGGCTCTCATAATAGATTCATAAGGTAATTTAATTTTATTTGTAGGAAAGTGTTCCATGCCTTTCCTTAACCGAAATTGGAATCTAATATTTCCTTCCTTCATATCAATAATTGCACCAATCGTTCTAAGGAAAGGTCTACCAAGAATAATAGGACATGAAGGATTGCAATCTATGTCAAGAACAATAAAATCTACGGGCACATAATTCCTATTTGCGACAATAAGAACATCATTGATTCTTCCCATTGGTTTCTTAATAGTGGAATCCGCAAGGTGCAAGTTTAAAGAGCAATCATCAAAATCACGGGAACCTAACTAATCACACAAAGTCTTTGGAATCGTGAAAACACTTGCACCCAAATCACATAAATCATAGAACTCATGATCTTTAATCTTAATTTTAATAGTTGGTTCCCACTCATCATAAAGTTTTCTAGGGATAGAAACTTCCAACTCAAGTTTTTATTCATAAGATTGCATCAAGGCATCAACGGTATGTTTAGTAAACGCTTTATTTTGACCATAAGCATGAGGAGAATTTAGCACGGATTGCAACAAGGAAATACAATCAATAAAAGAGCAATTTTCATAATTAAATTCCTTGAAATCCAAAATAGTGGGTTTAGCAACATCTAGGGTTTTAATTTCTTCAATCCCACTTTCATCAAATTTAGCATCAAGATCTAAAAACTCCGAATTTTTGGAACGCCTTCTAGGTAAAGGTGGATCATATTCAGTCCCATCATTATCAAGATTCATATTGCAAAACAAAGATTTAATAGGGGACACATCAATAACTTTTAGATCTTCATCTTTATTTCCATAAAAACTAGAAGAACACGCTCTTATAAAGGCATCTTTCTTAGCACGCATCCTAGCGGTTCTTTCTTTGCACTCGTCAATGGAAATTCTCATGGCTTTGAGAGACTCATTGATATCATGCTTAGGTGGAATAGATCTAAGTTTCAAAGAATCAACATCAAGAGAAATTCTATCAACGTTCCTAGCCAACTCATCAATCTTAAGCAATTTCTCTTCAATCAAAGCATTGAAACTCTTTTGCAAAGTAATAAATTATTTAATATTAGATTCAAAATCAGAGGGCATCTTATTATAATTTCCATAAGAATTGTTGTAGGAATTACCATAACTATTAGAGGGATTACTAGGATAAGGCCTAGGATTAAAATTTCCTCTATACGCGTTGTTACCAAAATTGTTCCTACCAACAAAATTCACATCCATAGATTCATTATTATTCTCAATCAAAGTAGACAAGGGCATATCATTAGGATCAGAAGAAACACTCTTACTAGCAAATAATTTCATAAGTTCATCCATCTTTCCACTCAAAACATTAATTTCTTCTATCGCATGCACCTTTTTATTAGTAGATCTTTCAGTATGCCATTGAGAATAATTAACCATAATATTATCTAGGAGTTTAGTAGCTTCTCCTAAAGTGATTTCCATAAAAGTGCCTCCCGCGGCCGAATCTAAAAGATTTCTAGAAGCAAAATTCAATCCGGCATAAAATTTTTGTATAATCATCCACAAATTCAAACCACGAGTAGGGCAATTACCTATCATTAATTTCATCCTCTCCCAAGCTTGTGCAACATGTTCATGATCAAGTTGCTTAAAATTCATAATATCGTTTCTAAGGGAGATGATCTTAGCGGGAGGAAAATACTTATAGATAAAAGCATCTTTGCACTTGTTCCAAGAATCAATACTATTTTTAGGCAAAGACAAAAACCAAGATTTAGCACGATCTCTAAGTGAAAAAGGAAATAGCTTCAACTTAACAATGTCGTTGTCCACATCTTTCTTCTTTTGCATATCACACAAATCAACGAAGCTATTTAGATGGGTAGCGACATCTTCACTAGGAAGGCAGGAAAACGGATCTTTCATGACAAGATTTAGCAAAGCGGCATTAATTTCACAAGATTCAGCATCGGTAAGAGGAGCAATTGGAGTGCTAATAAAATCAGTGTTGTTGGTATTGGTAAAGTCACACAATTTAGTGTTATCTTGAGCCATCGTGACAAGCAAGCAATCCAACACACAAGCAAACAAAATGCAGGCGGGCAAAAAGAGGCAAATAGAGAAAGAGAGGGAGGATAGAGAGAGAGGGCGAATAAAACGACAAGGGTGAAGTGGGGGAGAGGAAAACGAGAGGCAAATGGCAAATAATGTAATGCGGGAGATAAGGATTATGATGTGTACTTGGTATGTTGACTTTTGCGTAGACTCCCCGACAACGGCGCCAGAAATGGCTCATTGTAGGGAGTCAAATCTTGACTTGCGCGAACCTCCCCGGCAACGGCGCCAGAAATCCATCTTGCTACCTCTTGAGCACTGCGTTGGTTTTCCCTTGAAGAGGAAAGGGTGATGCAGCAAAGTAGCGTAAGTATTTCCCTCAGTTTTTGAGAACCAAGGTATCAATCCAGTAGGAGGCTATCCGCGAGTCCCTCGTACCTGCACAAAGCAAATAACTCCTCACAACCAATGCGATAAGGGGTTGTCAATCCCTTCACGGTCACTTATGAGAGTGAGATCTGATAGATATGATAAGATAATTTTTTTGGTGTTTTTGTGATAAAGATGAAAAGTAAAATAAAAAGCAAAGGAAATAACTAAATATTGGAAGATTAATATGATGAAGATAGACCCGGGGCCATAGGTTTCACTAGTGGCTTCTCTCAAGACCATAAGTATTTTACGGTGGGTGAACGAATTACTATTGAGCAATTGACAGAATTGAGCATAGTTATGAGAATATCTAGGTATGATCATGTATATAGGCATCACGTCCGAGACAAGTAGACCGACTCCTGCCTGCATCTACTACTATTACTCCACTCATCGACCGCTATCCAGCATGCATCTAGAGTATTAAGTTCATGAAAACAGAGTAACACCTTAAGCAAGATGACATGATGTAGAGGGATAAATTCATGCAATATGATAAAAACCCCATCTTGTTATCCTCGATGGCAACAATACAATACGTGCCTTGCTACCCCTACTGTCACTGGGAAAGGACACCGCAAGATTGAACCCAAAGCTAAGCACTTCTCCCATTGCAAGAAAGATCAATCTAGTAGGCCAAACCAAACTGATAATTCGAAGAGACTTGCAAAGATAACCAATCATACATAAAAGAATTCAAAGAAGATTCAAATATTGTTCATAGATAATCTTGATCATAAACCCACAATTCATCGGTCTCAACAAACACACCGCAAAAAGAAGATTACATCGAATAGATATCCACAAGAGAGGGGGAGAACATTGTATTGAGATCCAAAAAGAGAGAAGAAGCCATCTAGCTAATAACTATGGACCCGAAGGTCTGAGGTAAACTACTCACACTTCATCGGAGAGGCTATGGTGTTGATGTAGAAGCCCTCCGCGATGGATGCCCCCTTCGGCGGAGCTCCGGAACAGGCCCCAAGATGGGATCTCGTGGATACAGAAAGTTACGGCAGTGGAATTAGGGTTTTGGCTCCGTATCTGATCGTTTGGGGGTACGTAGGTATATATAGGAGGAAGGAGTACATCGGTGGAGCAACAGGGGGCCCACGAGGGTGGAGGGCGCGCTTGGGGGGGGGGGGGTAGGCGCGCCCCCTACCTCGTGGCCTCCTCCTTTATTTCTTGACGTAGGGTCCAAGTCTACTGGATCATGTTCGGTGAGAAAATCATGTTCCCGAAGGTTTCATTCCGTCTGGACTCCGTTTGATATTCCTTTTCCTCGAAACCCTAAAATAGGCAAAAAAACAGCAATTCTGGGTTGGTCCTCCGGTTAATAGGTTAGTCCCAAGATAATATAAAAATGGATAATAAAGCCCAATAATGTCCAAAATAGTAGATCATATAGCATGGAGCAATAAAAAATTATAGATACGTTGGAGACGTATCAGCAACTTATAGAATATATTCGAGAACAGCGTGTGGACTTTGTGGGGCTACAGGAAACAATACGACCTGCCATCTCGCAGACGGAGGTAGATTCTCTTGGCGGTGCCACGGCCTCTAGTGGGAGTGGGTGCTGGCCGTGGGCCGATCAGGGGGAATTCTTTTGGGAGTAAATAAAGAGACTTTCGATGGTATATCCTTCTCTAGGGCGAATTCTTCTTGGGTGCTGAGATGGTACAGAGGAACAACAACTACAAATGGGAGCTCCTCGTAGTCTACGGCCCGGCTGACCACTCTAAATCATTGGAGTTTCTGAGTGAAACTCATAGTAAAATCTTAGCCTCGCCAAGCCCTATGGTGATGGGGGGGGGGGTTTAATCTTATTGTATCAAGCGAGGATAAGAGTAACAAGATGGTTAATAATCAAGGCAAGGCTTGGTTGACAGTTTCAATAATTGGGTGGTGGACCTTCACTTGATCGAGCTGCACCGCGCGGGAGCTTGTTTTACATGGACAAATAACCAAGACAACCCAGTCAGGTGTGTCTTGGATCGGGTTTTTGTTTCCACGGAATGGGAAGCTATGCTCCCTGCCCGTTCACTAGTAGCTGAGATCCGCCTTGGCTCGAACCACTGTCCGCTCATCTTGCACTCCGGGGAGGAGTTTCGTAGGCCGGCGGAGCGGTTCTTTTTTGAACGACAATGGCTCTTACAGGCAGGCTTTGCAGCGAGGTTGACTAGGATTTGGGTAGCGGCGAGGGTGAATCGACCACACCGCTATGGACCTCTCTGTGATGCACTCGATGAGTGGCAACACTGTATTTGTAGATCTCGTCATTACCTTAGAGGATGGGGGGCTAATGTGGGAGGTCAGACACATGTTTGTAAGGAAGCTTTGCTCTTGGAGATCAAAGCCCTTGATGTTAAGGAAGACACGGTGGGTTTGTCGCAAGATGAATGGGCGCGAAGATATGCGGTTGAGGACAAAATGGTTTTTATACTCACATGCGAGGACATATATTGGCAACAAAGAGGGCAATAAACATGGGTTCTTAAAGGAGACGCGAGTATGGAATTTTTCCATGCCTTCGCAAATGGCCGACGTCGGAGATGTGCGATCAGAATCTTAAAGGAGGGGGATACCATCTTATCAGAAATGGGTGAGCTGCGAGCGCATATATATGGCTTCTATAGAGAGCTAATGGGATCCACATCCGGTGGAGCAGCATCTCTTGGGCCGCAGATGTGGGAGGGTACCCATGTGGTGTCGGAGATCGATAATCTAGAGCTCATCCGTCCCTTCACATATGTGGAGGTCACGAATAACTTAAAGGCGATGAGAGGGAACATAGCTCCTGGTCCAAGCGGCTTCCCAGTCACTTTCTACAAGAAATCCAGGCATTTAGTGGGGTCCCAATTCGTGAATCTGGTCCAGGAGTTTACGCTCGGTAGGATTGTTGTGAAACGTTTGAACTATGGGGTTTTGGCCCTTCTTCCCAAAGTCTAGGGTGCAGACACTATCTGGCAATTCCGCCCCATTACTATCATCAATGTGAGCTTTAGGCTCCTCGCAAAAGGGTTTGCGACGCGCCTTGCTCTGGTTGCCAATAAAGTGGTGGACCCCTGCCAAACTGCCTTTATCCAGCGGCGAAGTATTTTGGATGGTGTCGCAATCCTCCATGAGGTTCTTCATGAGATTCAACGAACCAATGAAGAAGTGTTCATTCTTAAGATAGACTTTGAGAAAGCATATAATCGGGTGAGGTGGGAGTTCTTGGAAGAGGTGCTAAGGGAGAAAGGCTTTGATCCACTTTGGATTAGTTGGATGCGTCAGTTGGTTAGAGGGGGACAATCAGCCGCAATATCAACGGGCACATTGGTTTGTATTTCAGGAACAAGCCAGGGGTGAGGCAAGGAGATCCTATCTCCATGCTAGTATTTAACATCCTTGTCGATGCCCTGGTTGGCATCCTAGACCGGGCAAAGGAGGCGGGTCACATTTCTGGGGTTGCGTCCACCATCATCCCAGGGGGGATTTCACACTTACAATATGCGGATGATATGTCCATTTTGCATCATCCTTTTATATCGATATTTATTGCATTATGGGCTGTTATTACACATTATGTCACAATACTTATGCCTATTCTCTCTTATTTTACAAGGTTTACATAAAGAGGGAGAATGCCGTCAGCTGGGATTTTGGGCTGGAAAAGGAGCAAATATTAGAGACCTATTCTGCACAGCTCCAAAAGTCCTGAAACTCCACGGAAGACGTTTTCCAAATATATAAAAAATACTGAGAGCAAGAACTTCACCAGGGGCCACACCCTGCCCATGAGGGTGGGGGCGCGCCCTACCCCCTGGGCGCGCCCCCTACCTCCTAGGCCCCCCGGAGGCCCTTCGGTGACCATCTTCTGCTATATGAAGTCTTTCGATGGGAAAAAAATAAGAAGCCTTCTTCTCGGACGAAACTCCGCCACCACGAGGAGGAACCTTGGCGGAACCAATCTAGGGCTTTGGCGGAGCTGTTCTTCTGGGGAAAGTTCCCTCCCGGAGGGGGAAATCATCGCCATCGTCATCACCAATGCTCCTCTCATCAGGAGAGGGCAATCTCCATCAGCATCTTCATCAGCACCATCTCATCTCAAAACCCTAGTTCATCTCTTGTATCCAATTCTTGTCTCCAAGTCCAGGATTGGTGCTAGTAGGTTGCTAGTAGTGTTAATTACTCCTTGTAGTTGATGCTAGTTGGTTTAATTGGTGGAAGATCATATGTTCAGATCCTATATGCATATTAATACCCCTCTGATTATGAACATGTTTATGCTTTGTGAGTAGTTACTTTTGTTCCTGAGGACATGGGAGAAGTCTTGCTATTAGTAGTCATGTGAATTTGGTATTCATTCGATATTTTGATGAGATGTATATTGTCTCTCCTCTAGTGGTGTTATGTGAACGTCGACTACATGACACTTCACCATTATTTGGGCCTAGAGGAAGGCATTGGGAAGTAATAAGTAGATGATGGGTTGCTAGAGTGACAGAAGTTTAAACCCTAGTTTATGCGTTGCTTCGTAAGGGGCTGACTTGGATCCATATGATTCATGCTATGGTTAGGTTTACCTTAATACTTTTGTTGTAGTTGCGGATGCTTGCAATAGAGGTTAATCATAAGTGGGATGCTTGTCCAAGTAAGGGAAGCACCCAAGCACCGGTCCACCCACATACCAAATTATCAAAGTACTAAACGCGAATCATATGAATGTGATGAAAACTAGCTTGACGATATTCCTATGTGTCCTCGGGAGCGCTTTTCTCTATCTAAGAGTTTGTCCAGGCTTGTCCTTTACTACAAAAAGGATTAGGCCACCTTGCTGCACCTTATTTACTTTTGTTACTTGTTGCTCGTTACAAACTATCCTATCACAAAACTATCTGTTACCAGTTATTTCAGTACTTGTAGATAATACCTTGCTGGAAACCGCTTATCATTTCCTTCTACTCCTCGTTGGGTTCGACACTCTTACTTATCGAAAGGACTATGATAGATCCCCTATACTTGTGGGTCATCAAGACTCTTTTCTGGCGCCGTTGCCGGGGAGTGAAGCGCCTTTGGTAGGTGGAATTTGGTAAGGAAAAATTTATATAGTGTGCTGAAATTTACTGTCACTTGTTACTATGGAAAGTATTCCTCTGAGGGGCTTGTTTGGGGTATCTTCACCCCGACCAGTAGAGCAAAGATTTGCTCCTCAACCTACTCAACCTACTGAAAATGAAAATCAAAATGAAAATGCCTGCTTTGAAATTCCTTCGGGTATGATAGAAAAACTGCTAGCTAATCCTTTTTTAGGAGATGGAACAAAACATCCTAATGAGCATCTAATGTATGTGGATGAAGTTTCTGGATTATTTAAGCTTGCAGGTGTACCCGGAGATGTTGTTAAGAAGAAGGTCTTCCCTTTATCTTTGAAGGGAGACGCATCGACATGGTATAGGCTTTGTGATGATATGGGGTCTTGGAAGTACAAACGATTGAAATTGGAATTTCATCAGAAGTTTTATCCTATGCATCTTGTTCATCGTGATCGCAATTACATATATAATTTTTGGCCTCGCGAAGGAGAAAGCATCGCTCAAGCTAGGGGGAGGCTGAAATCAATGTTATATTCATGCCCCAATCATGAGCTCTCAAGAGAAATGATTATTCAAAATTTTATGCTCGGCTTTCTAATAACAATCGCACCATGCTTGATACTTCTTGTGCTGGCTCTTTTATGATGAAGACTATTGAATTCAAATGGGATTTATTGGAAAGAATTAAACACAACTCTGAAGATTGGGACCTCGACAATGGTAAGGAGTCAGGTATGACACCTAGTTTTGATTGTGTTAAATTTTTTATGGATACCGATGTTTTTCGTAAATTTAGCACTAAATATGGACTTGACTCTGAGATAGTAGCTTCTTTCTGTGAATCTTTTGCTACTTATGTTGATCTCCCCAAGGAGAAGTGGTTTAAATATCATCCTCCCATAGAAATAAAAGTAGCTGCACCTATTAAAGTTGAAGAAAAGATTGTCACTTATAATGATCCTATTGTTCCTACTTATGTTGAGAAACCACCTTTTCCTGTTAGGATAAAGGATCATTCTAAAGCTTCAACTGTGGTTCATAAAAGCAATATTAAAACATATACACCTCCTGAGCAAATTAAAGTTGAACCTAATATTGCTATTGTTAAAGATCTCTTGTCTGATAATATTGATGGGCATGTTATTTATTTCTGTGATGAAACTGCTAGAATTGCTAAACCGTGTGCTAAAGACAAACCTAGACCTGTGGTAGGCATGCCTGTTATTTCTGTTAAAATAGGAGATCATTGTTATCATGGCTTATGTGATATGGGTGCTAGTGCTAGTGCAATACTTCCTTATACAAAGAAGTTATGCATGATATTGCACCTGCTGAGATGGAAGATATTGATGTCACAATTAAACTTGCCAATAGAGATACTATTTCACCAATGGGAATTGTTAGAGATGTTGAAGTCTTGTGTGGGAAAACTAAATATCCTGCTGATTTTCTTGTTCTTGGTTCCCCACAAGATAGTTTTTGTCCCATTATTTTTGGTAGACCCTTCTTAAATACTGTTAATGCTACCATAGATTGCAAAAGGGATGTTGTTACTATCGGTTTAGATGATATGGATCATGAATTTAATTTCTCTAAATTTAGTAGACAACACCATGAAGAAGAATTACCTAGTAAGGATGAAATTATTGGTCTTGCTTCTATTGCCATACCTCCTAGTGATCCTTTAGAACAATATTTGCTAGACCATGAAAATGACATGTTTATGAATGAAAGAAGGGAATTAGATGAAGTATTCTTTAAACATGAACCTATTCTGAAAACCAATTTACCTGTTGAAATCCTAGGGGATCCTCCTCCACCCAAGGGCGATCCCGTGTTTGAGCTTAAACCGTTACCTGATACTCTTAAATATGCATATCTTGATGAGAAAAAGATATATGATGTTATTATTAGTGCTAACCTTTCAGAGCATGAGGAAGAGAGATTATTGAAAACTCTGAAGAAGCATCGTGCTGCTATTGGGTATACTCTTGATGATCTTAAGGGCATTAGTCCCACTCTATGTCAACATAAAATTAATTTGGAAGAAGATGCTAAACCAGTTCGTGATCATCAACGTCGGGTGAATCCTAAAATGAAAGAAGTGGTAAGAAAGGAAATACTAAAGCTCCTTGAGGCGGGTATAATTTATCCTGTTGCTGATAGTCAGTGGGTAAGTCCTATCCATTGTGTCCCTAAGAAGGGAGGTATTACTGTTGTTCCTAATGATGAAGTTGAATTGATCCCTCAAAGAATTATTACAGGTTATAGGATGGTAATTTATTTCCACAAATTAAATAAGGCTACTAAAAAGGATCATTACCCCTTACCTTTTATCGATCAAATGCTAGAAAGATTATCCAAACATACACATTTTTGCTTTCTAGATGGTTATTCTGGTTTCTCTCAAATACCTGTGTCAGCCAAAGATCAATCAAAGACTACTTTTACATGCCCTTTTGGTACTTTTGCTTATAGATGTATGCCTTTTGGTTTATGTAATGCACCTGCTACCTTTCACAGATGCATGATGGCTATATTCTCTGACTTTTGTGAAAAGATTTGTGAAGTTTTCATGGACGACTTTTCTGTCTATGGATCTTCTTTTGATGATTGCTTGAGCAACCTTGATCGAGTTTTGCAGAGATGTGAAGAAACTAATCTTGTCTTGAATTGGGAAAAGTGCCACTTTATGGTTAATGAAGGTATTGTCTTGGGGCATAAAGTTTCTGAAAGAGGTATTGAAGTCGATAAAGCCAAAGTTGATGCTATTGAGAAGATGCCATGTCCCAAGGACATCAAAGTTATAAGAAGTTTCCTTGGCCATGCCGGATTTTATAGGAGGTTTATTAAGGACTTCTCAAAAATTTCTCGGCCTCTGACTAATTTGTTACAAAAAGATATACCATTTGTCTTTGATGATGATTGTGTAGAAGCATTTGAAATACTTAAGAAAGCATTGATCTCTGCACCTATTGTTCATCCACCTGATTGGAATTTACCGTTTGAAATTATGTGTGATGCAAGTGATTATGCTGTAGGTGCTATTCTAGGACAAAGAGTTGATAAGAAATTAAATGTTATTCAATGTGCTAGTAAAACCCTAGACAATGCTCAAAGAAATTATGCCACTACTGAAAAGGAACTCTTAGCAGTTGTATTTGCTTGTGATAAGTTCAGACCCTACATTGTTGATTCTAAAGTAACTATCCACACTAATCATGCTGCTATTAAATATCTTATGGAAAAGAAAGATGCTAAACCTAGACTTATTAGATGGGTTATTTTGCTACAAGAGTTTGATTTACATATTGTTGATAGAAAGGGAGCTGAGAACCCCGTTGCAGACAACTTGTCTAGGTTAGAAAATGTGCTTGATGACCCACTTCCTATTGATGATAGCTTTCCTGATGTGCAACTAAATGTCATAAATGCTTCTCATACTGCTCCATGGTATGCTGATTATGCTAATTAAATTTTTGCTAAGTTTATACCACCTAGTTTCACATACCAGCAAAATAAAAAAATTCTTCTATGATTTGAGGCATTACTTTTGGGATGACCCACATCTTTATAAAGAAGGAGTAGATGGTGTTATTAGACATTGTGTACCTAAGCATGAACAAGAACAGATCCTACGCAAGTGTCACTCTGAAGCTTATGGAGGACACCATGCTGGAGATAGAACTGCACATAAGGTATTGCAATCTGGTTTTTATTGGCCTACTCTCTTCAAGGATGCACGTAAGTTTGTCTTATCTTGTGATGAATGTCAAAGAACTGGTAATATTAGTAGACGTCAAGAAATGCCTATGAATTATTCACTCGTTATTGAACCATTTGATGTTTGGGGCTTTAACTATATGGGACGTTTTCCTTCCTCTAATGGTTATACACACATTCTAGTTGCTGTTGATTACGTTACTAAGTGGGTAGAAGCTATTCCAACTAGTAGTGCTGATCATAACACTTCTATTAAAATACTAAGTGGGAGAAATCATCGCCATCGTCATCACCAATGCTCCTCTCATCAGGAGAGGGCAATCTCCATCAACATCTTCATCAGCACCATCTCATCTCAAAACCCTAGTTCATCTCTTGTATCCAATTCTTGTCTCCAAGTCCAGGATTGGTGCTAGTAGGTTGCTAGTAGTGTTAATTACTCCTTGTAGTTGATGCTAGTTGGTTTAATTGGTGGAAGATCATATGTTCGGATCCTATATGCATATTAATACCCCTCTGATTATGAACATGTTTATGCTTTGTGAGTAGTTACTTTTGTTCCTGAGGACATGGGAGAAGTCTTGCTATTAGTAGTCATGTGAATTTGGTATTCGTTCAATATTTTGATGAGATGTATGTTGTCTCTCCTCTAGTGGTGTTATGTGAACGTCGAGTACATGACACTTCACCATTTTTTGGGCCTAGAGGAAGGCATTGGGAAGTAATAAGTAGATGATGGGTTGCTAGAGTGACAGAAGCTTAAACCCTAGTTTATGCGTTGCTTCGTAAGGGGCTGATTTGGATCCATATGTTTCATGCTATGGTTAGGTTTACCTTAATACTTTTGTTGTAGTTGCGGATGCTTGCAATAGAGGTTAATCATAAGTGGGATGCTTGTCCAAGTAAGGGCAGCACCCAAGCACCGGTCCACCCACATACCAAATTATCAAAGTACCGAACACGAATCATATGAACGTGATGAAAACTAGCTTGACGATATTCCCATGTGTCCTCAGGAGCGCTTTACATCATATAAGAGTTTGTCCATGCTTGTCCTTTGCTACAAAAAGGATTGGGCCACATTGCTGCACCTTATTTACTTTTGTTACTTGTTGCTCATTACAAATTATCTTATCACAAAACTAGTTGTTACCACTTATTTCAGTACTTGCAGAGAATACCTTGCTGGAAACCGCTTATCATTTCCTTCTGCTCATCATTGGGTTCGACACTCTTACTTATTGAATGGACTACGATAGATCTCCTATACTTGTGGGTCATCAAGACTCTTTTCTAGCGCCGTTGCCGGGGAGTGAAGCGCCTTTGGTAGGTGGAATTTGGTAAGGAAAAATTTATATAGTGTGCTGAAATTTACTGTCACTTGTTACTATGGAAAGTAATCCTCTGAGGGGCTTGTTCGGGGTATCTTCACCCCGACCAGTAGAGCAAAGAGTTGATCCTCAACCTACTGAACCTACTGAAAATGAAAATGCTTGCTTTGAAGTTCCTGCGGGTATGATAGAAAAACTGCTAGCTAATCCTTTTTTAGGAGATGGAACAAAACATCTTGATGAACATCTGATGTGGATGAAGCTTGTGGATTATTTAAGCTTGCAGGTGTACTAGGAGATGTTATTAAGAAGAAGGTCTTCCCTTTATCTTTGAGGGGAGATGCATCGACATGGTATAGGCTATGTGATGATATGAGGTCTTGGAAATACAAACGATTGAAATTGGAATTTCATCAGAAGTTTTATCCTATGCATCTTGTTCATCGTGATCGCAATTATATATATAACTTCTGGCCTCGTGAAGGAGAAAGCATCGCCCAAGCTTGGGGGAGGCTTAAATCAATGTTATATTCATGCCCCAATCATGAGCTCTCAAGAGAAATGATTATTCAAAATTTTTGTGCTCGGCTTTCTGGTAACAATCGCACCATGCTTGATACTTCTTGTGCTGGCTCTTTTATGATGAAGAGTATTGGATTCAAATGGGATTTATTGGAAAGAATTAAACACAACTCTGAATATTAGGACCTCGACAATGGTAGGGAGTCAGGTATGACACCTAGTTTTGATTGTGTTAAATCTTTTATGGATACCGATATTTTTCGTAAATTTAGCACTAAATATGGACTTGACTCTGAGATAGTAGCTTCTTTCTGTGAATGTTTGCTACCTATGTTGATCTCCCCAAGGAGAAGTGGTTTAAATATCATCCTCCCATAGAAGTAAAAGTAGCTGCACCTATTAAAGTTGAAGAAAATACTATCACTTATGATAATCCTATTGTTCCTACTTCTTATGTTGAGAAACCACCTTTCCATGTTAGGATAAAGGATCATGCTAAAGCTTCAACTGTAGTTCGTAAAAGCAATATTAAAACATATACACCTCCTGAGAAAGTTAAAGTTGAACCTAATATTGCTATTGTTAAAGATCTCTTGTCTGATAATATTGATGGGCATGTTATTTATTTCTGTAATGAAACTGCTAGAATTGCTAAACCCTGTGATAAAGATAAACCTAGACCTGTGGTAGGCATGCCTGTTATTTCTGTTAAAATAGGAGATCATTGTTATCATGGCTTATGTGATATGGGTTCTAGTGCTAGTGCAATACCCATTAGCCTTTATAGAGAAATTATGCATGATATTGCACCTGTTGAGTTAGAAGAAATTGAAGTTACAATTAAACTTGCCAATAGAGATAATATTTCACCAATGGGAATTGTTAGAGATGTTGAAGTCTTGTGTGGGAAAACTAAATATCCTGCTGATTTTCTTGTTCTTGGTTCCCCACAAGATAGTTTTTGTCCCATTATATTTGGTAGACCCTTCTTGAACACTGTTAATGCTACCATAGATTGCAAAAGAGATGTTGTTACTATCGGTTTAGATGATATGGCTCATTAATATAATTTTTCTAAATTTAGTAGACAACACCGTGAAGAAGAATTACCTAGTAAAGATGAAATTATTGGTCTTGCTCCTATTGTCGTACCTCCTAGTGATACTTTAGAACAATATTTGCTAGACCATGAAACTGACATGTTTATGAATGAAAGAAGGGAATTAGATGAAGTATTCTTTAAACAGGAACCTATTCTGAAAAACAATTTACCTGTTGAAATCCTAGGGGATCCTCCTCCACCCAAGGGTGATCCCGTGTATGAGCTTAAACCGTTACCTGATAGTCTTAAATATGCTTATCTTGATGAGAAAAAGATATATCCTGCTATTTTTAGTGCTAACCTTTCAGAGCAGGAGGAAGAGAGATTATTGAAAACTTTGAAGAAGCACCGTGCTACTATTGGGTATACTCTTGATGATCTTAAGGGCATTAGTCCCACTCTATGCCAACATAAAATTAATTTGGAAGAAGATGCTAAACCAGTCCGTGATCATCAACGCCGACTGAATCCTAAAATGAAAGAAGTGGTAAGAAAGGAGATACTAAAGCTCCTTGAGGCAGGTATAATTTTTCCCGTTGTTGATAGTCAGTGGGTAAGCCATGTCCATTGTGTCCCTAAGAAGGGAGGTATTACTGTTGTTCCTAATGATAAAGATGAATTGATTCCTCGAAGAATTATTACAGGTTATAGGATGGTAATTGATTTCCGCAAATTAAATAAGGCTACTAAAAAAAGATCATTACCCCTTACCTTTTATCGATCAAATGCTAGAAAGACTGTCCAACCATACACATTTTTTCTTTCTAGATGGTTATTCTGGTTTCTCTCAAATACCCGTGTCAGCCAAAGATCAATCAAAGACTACTTTTACATGCCCTTTTGGTACTTTTGCTTATAGATGTATGCTTTTGGTTTATGTAATGCACCTGCTACCTTTCAAAGATGCATGATGGCTATATTCTCTGATTTTTGTGAAAAGATTTGTGAGGTTTTCATGGATGACTTTTCCGTCTATGGATCTTCTTTTGATGGTTGCTTGAGCAACCTTGATCGAGTTTTGCGGAGATGTGAAGAAACTAATCTTGTCTTGAATTGGGAAAAGTGCCACTTTATGGTTAATGAAGGTATTGTCTTGGGTCATAAAGTTTCTGAAAGAGGTATTGAAGTTGATAAAGCCAAGGTTGATGCTATTGAAAAGATGCCATGTCCCAAGGACATTAAAGGTATAAGAATTTTCCTTGGTCATGCCGGTTTTTATAGGAGGTTCATTAAGGACTTCTCAAAAATTTCTCGGCCTCTGACTAATTTATTACAAAAAGATATACCATTTGTTTTTGATGATGATTGTGTAGAAGCATTTGAAATACTTGAGAAAGCATTGATCTCTGCACCTATTGTTCAGCCACCTGATTGGAATTTACCCTTTGAAATTATGTGTGATGCTAGTGATTATGCTGTAGGTTTTTTTCTAGGACAAAGAGTTGATAAGAAACTAAATGTTATTTAATATGCTAGTAAAACTCTAGACAATGCTCAAAGAAACTATGCTACCACTGGAAAAGAATTCTTAGCAGTTGTATTTGCTTGTGATAAGTTTAGACCTTATATTGTTGATTCTAAAGTAACTATTCACACTGATCATGCTGCTATTAAATATCTTATGGAAAAGAAAGATGCTAAACCTAGACTTGTTAGATGGGTTCTCTTGCTACAAGAATTTGATTTGCATATTGTTGATAGAAAAGGAGCTGAGAACCCCATTGCAGACAACTTGTCTAGGTTAGAAAATGTGCTTGATGACCCACTACCTATTGATGATAGCTTCCCTGATGAGCAATTAAATGTCATAAATGCTTCTCATACTGCTCCATGGTATGCTGATTATGCTAATTACATTGTTGCTAAGTTTATACCACCTAGTTTCACATACCAGCAAAAGAAAAGGTTCTTCTATGATTTGAGGCATTACTTTTGGGATGACCCACACCTTTATAAAATAGGAGTAGATGGTGTTATTAGATGTTGTGTACCTGGCATGAACAGGAACAGATCCTATGCAAGTGTCACTCCGAAGCTTATGGAGGAGACCATGATGGAGATAGAACTGCACATAAGGTACTGCAATCTGGTTTTTATTGGCATACTCTCTTCAAGGATGCCCGTAAGTTTGTCTTATCTTGTGATGAATGTCAAAGAATTGGTAATATTAATAGACGTCAAGAAATGCCTATGAATTATTCACTTGTTATTGAACCATTTGATGTTTGGGGCTTTGACTATATGGGACCCTTTCCTTCCTCTAATGGATATACACATATTTTAGTTGCTGTTGATTACATTACTAAGTGGGTAGAAGCTATTCCAACTAGTAGTGCTGATCATAACACTTCTATGAAAATGCTTAAAGAAGTTATTTTTCCAAGATTTGGAGTCCCTAGATATTTAATGACTGATGGTGGTTCACATTTTATTCATGGTGCTTTCTGTAAAATGCTTGCTAAGTATGATGTTAATCATAGAATTGCACCCCCTTATCACCCTCAGTCTAGTGGTCAAGTAGAATTGAGTAATAGAGAACTCAAATTAATTTTGCAATAGACTGTTAATAGATCTAGAAAGATTTGGTCCAAGAAACTTGATGATGCATTATGGGCATATAGAACTGCATATAAAAATCCTATCGGTATGTCTCCGTATAAAATGGTTTATGGAAAAGCATGTCACTTACCTCTCGAACTAGAACACAAGGCGTATTGGGCTATTAAAGAGCTCAATTATGATTTTAAACTTGCCGGTGAGAAGAGGTTATTTGATATTAGCTCACTCGATGAATGGAGAATCCAAGTCTACGAAAATGCCAAGTTGTTTAAAGAAAAAGTTAAAAGATGGCATGATAAAAGGATACAAAAGCATGAGTTTAATGTAGGTGATTATGTATTGCTATACAACTCTCGTTTAAGATTTTTTGCAGGAAAACTTCTCTCTAAATGGGAAGGTCCTTATGTTATCGAGGAGGTCTATCGTTCCGGTGCCATAAAAATCAATAACTTCGAAGGCACAAATCCGAAGGTGGTGAACGGTCAAAGGATCAAACACTATATCTCAGGTAATCCCATAAATGTTGAAACCAATGTTATTGAAACCGTAACCCCGGAGGAATACATAAGGGACACTTTCCGGAACGTTTCAGACTCCGAAAAGGAATAGGTATGTGGTACGGTAAGTAAACCGACTCCAAAACAGTTTTTAAGGCAATATTTCTCAGTTTTGGAATATTTAGAAAAATAGAAAAATAAGAAGCAGTTCGGGAAGGACACGAGGCCTCCACGAGGGTGGAGGGCGCGCCCTACCCTACTGGGCGCGCCCCCTACCTCGTGGGCACCTCGTGTGCTCTCCGGACTCCGTTTTCGTACACGACACATATTTTGGTCGGTAAAATTCATTATATAATCTCCCGGGGGTTTTGACTCCCGTATCACGCAATTATCCTCTGTTTGTATTTCGAGCGGTTGCTGCTGCAGATAAGAACAAGATGTCTTTGCAAGAGTCAGTCGGGGAGAGCCGGGTGTCTCATCCGGCACCGAGATCAACGACAAACAATAATGTTGACCTCTTTGGGCCAGCAACGGAGGAAGAGATGGAGGCTGATTTTAAGAGG
Organism: Triticum dicoccoides; assembly: GCF_002162155.2. Classification (NCBI taxonomy): domain Eukaryota; kingdom Viridiplantae; phylum Streptophyta; class Magnoliopsida; order Poales; family Poaceae; genus Triticum; species Triticum dicoccoides. The sequence goes on from NC_041386.1 coordinate 489,610,646, forward strand.
ATAAATTCCATAGAAGAGGATCAAGAAGTCACTTCCCGCCTCCAAGCTGGATTCACAATGGGAGAACTACAGAGCTCGGCTATTCCAAACTCGGTTATTCCTTCCAATGTTAGATTTCTTTCTTATGAGAATATGAAAAAGAGTGTCACTGGTTCTCCCGCAGCTATGCAGCACCCTTGGGTTCAGGGAGCTTTGGCTGTTATAGGAAAACTCCGAAAGGAAATAATGGACCTCAAGCAGCAAGTCAACAAGCTCGAGGAGGAGAATCGTATCTTCAGGGGCATCATCGCCAAGAACATCACATCACCATCCCTGAAAAGAGATAACTAATCACATGGGTATGGGCACTCCACTTGGCAACTGCCAAGCTTGGGGGAGTGCCCCGGTATCGTATCACCATCACTTCTATCTTTACTATTTTTCTTAGTTCGATCCTTTTGGTAATATCTTGATCTAGTAGAATAAAAGTTCTTAGTATGATCTAGTTGTGAGTTTTGCCTTATAATCCTTCTATGTAATTGAGTCCGTGAGATATATAATAAAGATTAGTGTTGAGTCAAGGGCTTGATTATCTTGCCATGATCCTAAAGAAATAAAAGAAAAGAGAAAGAAATAAAAAGAAACAAAGAGATCATGTGAGTCTTATGGAGAGTAATGAGCTCACATAGAAAAGTATGATGAATAAAAGTTGTTGAGGGTTGACAAACATAGTTTTGGTCATCGTTGCAATTAATAGGAAGTAATAAAGAAAGAGAGATCTTCACATATAAATATACTATATTGGACATCTTTTATGATTGTGAGCACTCATTAAAATATGACATGCTAAAAGAGTTGATGTTGGACAAGGAAGACAACGTAATGGGTTATGTTTTCTTACATCTAAGATAAATTATATTGTCATGGATCATCCAACATGTTGAGCTTGCCTTTCCCCCTCATGCTAGCCAAATTAATCGCACCAAGTAGAGATACTACTTGTGCTTTCAAATACCCTTAAACCAGTTTTGCCATGAGAGTCCACCATACCTACCTATGGATTGAGTAAGATCCTCCAAGTAAGTTGTCATCGGTGCAAGCAATAAAAATTTCTCTCTAAATATGTATGACTTATTAGTGTGGGAGAAAATAAGCTTTATACGATCATGTGATATGGAAGAAATAAAAGCGACAGACTACATAATAAAGGTCCATATCACAAGTGGCAATATAAAGTGACTTTCTTTCACATTAAGATTTTGTGCATCCAACCATAAAAGCGCATGACAACCTCTGCTTCCCTCTGCGAAGGGCCTATCTTTACTTTTATCTCCTACCTTGCATAAGAGTCATGGTGATATTCACCCTTCCTTTTTACATTTTATCCTTTGGCAAGCACAGTATGTTGGAAAGATCCTGGTATATATGGCTAATTGGATGTGAGTTTTCATGAACTATTATTGTTGACATTACCCTTGAGGTAAAACGTTGGAGGCAAAACTATAGGCCCCTATCTTTCTCTGTGTCCGATTAAAACTCCATCAATAATCCTACACTTACGGGGCATAGGCCACGGGAGAGAGGCTACGGGCTAACGTGTCTGGTCCTTGTTAATTTATCTTCCCTTGAATTTCGTTGAGGGCCCCATCACTAACCAACCATTGATTTATGCTTCAGTCCGTAGCTACTTCCGTGCTAAAACATTCCGTAAGTGTAGCATTCCCCAAACTCCATACTCATAAGTATTGCGTGAGTGTCAACAATTGTGAAAGACTATATGATAGTTGAGTATGTGGACTTGCTGAAAAGCTCTTATATATTGACTCTTTCCTATGTTATGATAAATTGCAATTGCTCCAATGACTGAGATTATAGTTTGTTAGTTGGCAATGAAGTTTATGATTCATACTTGAAATTGTGATTGAATTATTACTCTAGCATAAGAAATCATATGACAAGAATTACATAAGTTGTTGTTCTAAGAATGATCATGATGCCCTCATGTCCTTATTTTATTTTTATCGACACCTCTATCTCTAAACATGAGGACATATTTTTCGATTTTGTCTTTTCGCTTGAGGACAAGCGAGGTCTAAGCTTGGGAGAGTTGATACGTCCATTTTGCATCATCCTTTTATATCGATATTTATTGCATTATGGGCTGTTATTACGCATTATGTCACAATACTTATGCCTATTCGCTCTTATTTTACAAGGTTTACATAAAGAGGGAGAATGTCGGCAGCTGGGATTCTCGGCTGGAAAAGGAGCAAATATTAGAGACATATTCTGCACAACTCCAAAAGTCCTGAAACTCCATGGAAGACGTTTTCCAAATATATAAAAAATACTGAGAGCAAGAACTTCACCAGGGGGGCCACACCCTGCCCACGAGGGTGGGGGAACGCCCTACCCCCTGGGCACGCCCCCCTACCTCGTGGGCCCCCTGGTGGCCCTCCGGTGACCATCTTCTGCTATATGAAGTCTTTCGATGGGAAAAAAATAAGAAGCCTTCATCTCGGACAAAACTCCGCCGCCACGAGGCGGAACCTTGGCGGAACCAATCTAGGGCTTCGGCGGAGCTGTTTTGCCGGGAAACTTCCCTCCCGGAGGGGGAAATCATCGCCACCGTCATCACCAACGCCCCTCTCATCGGGACAGGGAAATCTCCATCAGCATCTTCATCAGCACCATCTCCTCTCAAAACCCTAGTTCATCTCTTGTATCCAATTCTTGTCTCCAAGTCCGGGATTGGTGCTAGTAGGTTGCTAGTGGTGTTAATTACTCCTTGTAGTTGATGCTAGTTGGTTTAATTGGTGGAAGATCATATGTTCAGATCCTATATGCATATTAATACCCCTCTGATTATGAACATGTTTATGCTTTGTGAGTAGTTACTTTTGTTCCTGAGGACATGGGAGAAGTCTTGCTATTAGTAGTCATGTGAATTTGGTATTCGTTCGATATTTTGATGAGATGTATGCTGTCTCTCCTCTAGTGGTGTTATGTGAACGTCGACCACATGACACTTCACCATTATTTGGGCCTAGAGGAAGGCATTGGGAAGTAATAAGTAGATGATGGGTTGCTAAAGTGACAGAAGCTTAAACCCTAGTTTATGCGTTGCTTCGTAAGGGGCTGATTTGGATCCATATGTTTCATGCTATGGTTAGGTTTACCTTAATACTATTGTTGTAGTTGCGTATGCTTGCAATAGAGGTTAATCATAAGTGGGATGCTTGTCCAAGTGAGGGCAGCACCCAAGCACCGGTCCACCCACATACCAAATTATCAAAGTACCGAACGCGAATAATATGAACGTGATGAAAACTAGCTTGACGATATTCCCATGTGTCCTCGGGAGCGCTTTTCTCTATATAAGAGTTTGTCCAGGCTTGTCCTTTACTACAAAAAGGATTGTGCCACCTTGCTGCACCTTATTTACTTTTGTTACTTGCTGCTCGTTACAAACTATCCTATCACAAAACTATCTGTTACCACTTATTTCAGTACTTGCAGAGAATACCTTGATGGAAACCTCTTATCATTTCCTTCTGCTCCTTGTTGGGTTCGACACTCTTACTTATCGAAAGGACTACGATAGATCCCCTATACTTGTGGGTCATCAGCGGACGACACCCTCATCTTTATAAAGAATTCCAAGAGGGGGATTGTTAACCTTAAATTTTTAGTCATGTGCTTCGAGGAGATGTCGGGTCTTAAAATTAACTTCGAAAAGAGTGATGCCTTCGTCACTAGAGGAGACCTGGAATCCCAATTCTGGGCAGCCCACATGATAAATTGCGAATTGCGATCTATTCCGATGAAATAATTGGGCTTACCGATCTCTTCTAGGGCTCTTTATATGGGGGATTTTCAACCAGTGGTGGACAAGACTGTGGTTAGGGTGGGACCTTGGCATGGTAAGCTACTGGCCTCTGCCCGGCGGCTGGTCCTTGTCAATGATTGCCTAACAAACATACCTCTGTTTGTCATGGGCTTTTATCTCCTGAGGGGCGGAATCCATGATAAGCTGAATAGGATCCAATCCCAATGTGGTGCGGTTGAGGGTGCCGCCACATAGACAAACCCAATTCTTTCACAAAATCTTTGCTAATGGCATTGGTAAAACTGCCACCATCAATTATCATCTTGCATGCATGGTCCTTGATCTTGCATTGTGTCTTAAAAACACTCCATCGCTGCCCCTTTGCATCACCATCTCCTTGAACCTTTTCCACCAAAAGATTTACACCCTTCATTGGTGCATCAACTTCTTCCTCTATTTCTTTTTGCTCTTCTCTTCTTTTCTGCAAACGACCTATCCAATATGCCATGAACACATCCACTGGCATAGGAATAAAACAGATTTGTTGGCCCTTCCATGATATAGAGTAAGTATTTTTGTTGGAATTCTGAATAGCCCCAACACGTTTGCACCATGGGTTCCCAAGTAACAGATGGCACGACACCATGATCACATGACAAACGTGAAAAAATCCCACACAACAATATTTCCCCAAAGTAAAAATTAGCAAAATCTGATGTGTAATGTGGATTTCACCTTTGAACCACTTCAATGTGTATGTTCTTTCAAGAGGTGTCATCTTCAGCCCCAATTTTTCTACCACCTCGATGCTAACCATGTTGACTGCAGTAGTTTCATCGATCGTTAGATTGACACGTCGTTCGTTCACAACGCTACGACTGTGGAAAAGAATGACCTCGCCAATGCCTTCCTCCTCCATCAATATGTTCCTGCTCAACATGTTGATGCTTGACTCCACAGACGATATTACAAACTGAGTCGCCGTGACTAACCTTTGCTCTGAATACCACTTGATGAGGCATGGACTAGCGAGATGCTAATTCGCACGTGTAGATGGCCCTATCTTTCACGGTGATGCTTGATCAATAGTTCGTCCCCTTGTTCCTCCTCGCAACCTTCAAGAAAATTTTCACCTGTGTATGAAAATACACAAACAAAAATAATGACCCCCTCAGACCAGCACGTAGGCGTCGATGTTTTTGACGGGTAACGGCAGGAGCTCTGCATTTTTCATTTAAGCAAGGGGGAAAACTGTATAGGTACTGGAAGTCCAGTTACAGAGAGGAGAGAAAAGAGGAACAAGTGACTACTCGCTAAGGGTTGGACCTACTAAACGCAGGTTGTCTCGGATGAATGACACGACAGTTTCAACATTGGCCTTTTGCCCCTTGAAAATCCTTCTGTTCCTCTCCTTCCATAAGTGCCAAGCCGTGTATACTGCCATGGAGATCATTGCACGAGCATCTTTCTTCTTGATATTTCTGGAAGTCTTTTTCCACCAATCAGGGATAGTGGTGCAGCGAAGGGCCTGATCCGAGCTCAAAGGATGCGATGTGTGGAAGGAGAACCAAACTTCCTTGGCAAAAGGGCACAAGAGCAGTAGGTGATTGATCGATTCGATCTCCTGATCACAGAGCAAGCAGAGTGTTGGGGATCGTAGCAGAAATTTAAAATTTTCTACGCATCACCAAGATCAATCTATGGAGTAATCTAGTAACGAGGGGAAGGAGAGTGCATCTACATACCCTTGTAGATCGCTAAGCGGAAGCGTTCAAGTGAACGGGGTTGATGGAGTCGTACTCGTCGTGATCCAAATCACCGATGATCCTAGCGCCGAACGGACGGCACCTCCACGTTCAACACACGTACGGAACGGAGACGTCTCCCACACCTTGATCCAGCAAGGAGGAGGGAGAGGTTGAGGAAGAGAGTCCAACAGCAGCACGACGGCGTGGTGGTGATGGAGTGGCAGTTCTCCGGCAGGGCTTCGCCAAGCTCACGCGGAGGAGGAGAGGTATTGGAGGGGAGGGGCTGCGCCAGGTTGAAGGTGTGGCCGCCCTCCCACCCCTCCACTATTTATAGGTGGGGAGAGAGGGGGGCCGGCCCCCCTAGATCCCATCTATGGTTGGGGGCGGCGGCCAAGGGGGGGAGGAGTGCCTCCCAAGTCAAGTGCAGGCCCTCCCCCTTAGGGTTTCCCCTCTCCCATGCGCATGGGCCTTGGGGGGGTTGGTTCCCTTGGCCCATTAAGGTTAGGGCGCCCCCTACAGCCCATGCTGCTGTATTGGACGTGGTGGAACATTTTCCGGACCTCCGGACCCCTCCGGAATCCTCCGAAACCTTCCGGAAGCTTCCCGATACAATACCGGAAAAACCAAACTTTTCCCGGAACCCCAACAACAACTTTCCATATATAAATCTTTACCTCCGGACCATTCTGGAACTCCTCATGACGTCCGGGATCTCATCCGGGACACCGAACAACATTCCGTAATCACATACAAGTCTTCCTAATAACCCTAGCGTCATCGAACCTTAAGTGTGTGGACCCTACGAGTTCGGGAACCATGCAGACATGACCGAGACAACTCTCCGGCCAATAACCAATAGCGGGATCTGGATACCCATGTTGGCTCCCACATTTTCCATGATGATCTCATCGGATGAACCATGATGTCGAGGATTCAATCAATCCCGTATTCAATTCCCTTTGTCCAACGGTATTGTACTTGCCCAAGATTCGATCGTCGGTATCCCGATACCTTGTTCAATATCATTACCGGCAAGTCTCTTTACTCGTTCCGTAACACATCATCCCGTGATCAACTCCTTGGTCACATTGTGCACATTATGATGATGTCCTACCGAGTGGGCCCAGAGATACCTCTCCGTTTACACGGAGTGACAAATCCTAGTCTCGATTCATGCCAACCCAACAGACACTTTCGGAGATACCTGTAGTGTACCTTTATAGCCACCTAGTTACGTTGTGACGTTTGGCACACCCAAAGCACTCCTACGGTATTCGGGAGTTGCACAATCTCATGGTCTAAGGAAATGATACTTGACATTAGAAAAGCTTTAGCATACGAACTACACGATCTTTGTGCTAGGCTTAGGATTGGGTCGTGTCCATCACATCATTCTCCTAATGATGTGATCCCGTTATCAACGACATCCAATGTCCATGCTTAGGAAACCATAACCATCTATTGATCAATGAGCTAGTCAACTAGAGGCTTACTAGGGACATGGTGTTGTCTATGTAGCCACACATGTATCTGAGTTTCCTATCAATACAATTCTAGCATGGATAATAAATGATTATCATGAACAATGAAATATAATAATAACTTAATTTATTATTGCCTCTAGGGCATATTTCCAACAGTCTCCCACTTGCACTAGAGTCAATAATCTAGTTCACATCGCCATGTGATTAACACTCATAGGTCACATCGCCATGTGACCAACATCCAAGAATCTACTAGACTCAATGATCTAGTTCACATCACTATGTGATAAACACTCAAAGAGTTCTGGGTTTGATCATGTTATGCTTGTGAGAGAGGTTGTAGTCAACGGGTCTTGCCATATTCAGATCCCTATGTATTTTGCAAAACTTTATATCATAGATGCTGCTACCACGTTCCACTTGGAGCTATTCCGAATTGTTGCTCCATTATACGTATCCGGTATCTCTACTCAGAGCTATCCGGATATGTGTTAATCTTGCATCGACGTAACTCGTTACGTCGAACTCTTTATCACCTCCATAACCGAGAAACATTTCCTTATTCCTCTAAGGATAATTTTGACCGCTATCTGGTGATCCACTCCTAGATCACCTTTTACCCTCTTCCCAGACATGTGGCAAGGCACACATCAGGTGCGGTACTCAGCATGACATACTGTATAGAGCCTATGACAAAAGCATAGGGGACGACCTTCGTCCTTCCTCTTTCTTCTGCCGTGGTCAAGCTTTGAGTCTTACTCAACTTCACACCTTACAACTCAGGTAAGAACCCCTTCTTTGACTGATCTATTTTGAACTCCTTCAAAAACATGTCAAGGTGTGCGTTCTTTGAAATTACCATCACGCGTCTTGATCTATCTCTATAGATCTTGATGCCCAATATGTAAGCAGCTTTATCCAGGTCTTCCTTTGAAAATCACTCTTCAAACAACCATTTATGATTTCCAGAAATTCTACATTATTTCGGATTAACAATATGTCATCCACATATACTTATCAGAAATGTTGTAGTGCTCCCACTCACTTTCTTGTAAATACAAGTTTCCAGCAAACATTGTATAAACCTAAAAGCTTTGATTACTCCATCAAAGCATATATTCCGACTCCGAGATGCTTGCTCTAGTCCATAGAAGGATTGCCGGAGCCAGCATACCTTTTAGCATCCTTAGGATCGACAAAACCTTTTATTGTATCACATACAACTTTTTCTTACAAAAACTGGTAAGAAAAGTTGTTTTGACATCCATCTGTCAAATTTCATAATCGAAAAATACAGCTAATGCTAACATGATTCCGACGGACTTAAGCATCGCTACGGGTGAGAAATTCTCATTGTAGTCAACTCCTTGAACTTGTGAAAAGATTCTTTCCCACAAGTCGAGCTTCATAGACGGTAACATTACCGCCCACGTCCGTCTTCTTCTTAAAGATCCATTTATCTCAATGGCTTGCCGATCATTGGGCAATTCCACCAAAGTCCATACTTTGTTCTGATACATGGATCCTATCTCGGATTTCATGGCTTCTAACCATTTGTCGGAATATGGTCCCACCATCGCTTCTCCATAGCTCGCAGGTTCATTGTTGTCTAACAACATGATATCTAAGACAGGATTATTGTACCACTCAGGAGTAGTACATACCCTTGTCGACCTACGAGGTTCGATAGCAACTTGATCCGAAGCTTCATGATCACTATCATTGACTTCCTATTCAACAGACGTAGGCGCCACAGAAAACATCTTTCTGTGTTGCATCACTTTCTGGTTGAAATAAAGGTTCGACAACCTCATCAAGTTCTATCTTCCTCCCACTCAATTCTTTTGACAGAAACTCCTTCTCGAGAAAGGACCCGTTCTTAGCGACAAAAAATTTGCCCTCGGATCTGAGATAGAAGGTATACCCAACTGTCACCTTTGGGTATTCTATGAAGATGTGTTTGTCCGCTTTTGGGTTCGAGCTTCTTCGGCTGAAGCCTTAAGCATCGCAGCCCCAAACATCATGAAACGACAACTTTGGTTTCTTGCCAAACCAATGTTCATACGACGTCGTCTCAACAGACTTTATGGTGTCCTATCTAAAGTGAATGCAGCTGTCTCTAACGCATAACCTCAAAATGAAATGGTAGATCGGTAAGAGACATCATAGATCGCACCATATCTCATAAGGTTCGATTACGACGTCTGGACACTCCATAACCTTGTGGTGTTCCAGGTGGCTTCAACTGTGAAACAATTCCACAATGTCTTAAGTGATTGCCAAACTCATAACTCAGAAAATCCCCTTTTGATCAGATCGTAGGAACATGATCTTATTGTTATGATGATTCTTAACTTCACTCTGAAATCGCTTGAACTTTTCAAACGTTTCAGACTTGTGCTTCATTAAGTAGATATACCTATATCTACCCAAATCATTAGTGAAGATGAGAAAATAGCGATATCCACCGCACGCTTCAATTCTCATTGGGTCACACGCATCAGCATGCATGATTTCCAACAAGTCACTTGCCCGTTTCATTGTACCTGAAAACGGGGTCTTAGTCATCCTGCCCATAAGGCATGGCTCGCATGTGTCAAGTGATTCAAAATCAAGTGACTCCAAACATCCATCGACATGGAGTTTCTTCATGCATCTTACGCCAATATGACCTGAGCGGCAGTGCCACGAGAAAGTGGTACTATCATTATTAACTCTATATCTTTTGGCATGAACATGTGTATTACCACGACCGAGATTCAATGAACCATTCACATAGGGTGCATGACCATGAAAGGTATTATTCATGTAAACAGAATAACCATTATTCTCTAACTTAAATGAATAACCGTATTGCAATGAACATGATCTAATCATATTCATGCTCAACGTAGACACCTGATAATATTTATCTAGGTTCAATACTAATCCCGAAGGCAGATGGAGCGTGCAATGGTGATCTCATCAACTTTGGAAACACTTCCAACACACATCGTCACCTCGCCCTTAGCCAGTCTCCGTTTAGTCCGTAGCTTTAGCTTCGAGTCACCAATAATAGCAACTGAACCGGTATCCAATACCCAGGTGCTACCAGGAATACTAGTAAGGTACACATTAATAACACATATATACTTTGTTGAAGTTGCCAGCCTTCTTATCTACCATGCATTTGGGGTAATTCCGCTACCAGTGACCGTTCCCCTTACAATAGAAGCACTTAGCCTCGGGTTCGGGTTTAACCTTGGGTTCCTTCACTGGAGCGGCAATTGGTTTGCCATCCATGAAGTTTCCCTTCTAGCCCTTGCCCTTCTTGAAACCAGTGGTCTTGTTAAACCATCAACACTTGATGCTCCTTCTTTGATTTCTACCTTTTGCGGTCTTAAGCACCGCGAACAGCTCCGGGATCAACTCCATCCCTTGCATGTCATAGTTCATCATGAAGATCTAGTAGCTTAGTGATAGTGGCTAGAGAACTCTATCAATCACTATCTTATCTGGAAGTTTAACTCCCACTTGATTTAAGTGATTGTAGCACCCAGACATTCTGAGCACATGCTCACTAGCTGAGCTATTCTCCTCCATCTTGTTGGCAAAAGAACTTGTCAGAGGTCTCACACCTCTCAACACGGGCATGAGCCTGAAATCCCAATTTCAGCTCTTGGAACATCTCATATGTTCTATGGCGTTCAAAACGTCATTGGAATCCCGATTCTAGCTAAGCCGTAAAGTATGGTGCACTAAACTATCAAGTAGTCATCAGGATGTGTCTGTCAGGTGTTCACAACATCCACAGACGACGTTGTAGGGGTTTGCACATCGAGCGGTGCATCAAAGACGTAAGTCTTCTGTGCAGCAGTGAGGACACTCCTCGGACTACGGACCTAGTCCACATCATTGCTTATAATATATTTCAACTTAATCATTCTCTAGGAACATATTGAAACAGGGAGCTACAACGTGAGCTATTTATCTACAACATATTTGCAAAGACAATTTAGACTATGTTCATGATAATTGAGTTCATCTAATCAAATTATTTAATGAACTCCCACTCAGATAGACATCCCTCTAGTCATCTAAGTGAAACATGATCCAAGTCAACTAGGCCGTGTCTGATCATCACGTGAGACGGACTAGTCAACATCGGTGAACATCTTCATGTTGATCGTATCTTCTATACGACTCATGCTCGACCTTTTGGTCTTCCGTGTTCCGAGGCCATGTCTGTACATGCTAGGCTTGTCAACACCCATTGTATTCGAACGTTAGAATCTATCACACCCGATCATCATGTAGTGCTTCGAAACAACGAACCTTCGCAACGGTGCACAGTTAGGGGGAACACTTTTCTTGAAATTTTAGTGAGGGATCATCTTATTTAAGCTACCGTCGTTCTAAGCAAATAAGATGTAAAACATGATAAACATCACATGCAATCAAATAGTGACATGATATGGCCAATATCATTTTGCTCCTTTTGATCTCCATCTTCGGGGCTCCATGATCATCGTTGTCACCGGCATGACACCATGATCTCCATCATCATGATCTCCATCATCGTGTCTTCTTGAAGTTGTCTCGTCATCTATTACTTCTACTACTATGGCTAACGCTTTAGCAATAAAGTAAAGTAATTACATGACGTTTATGTTGACACGCAGGTCATAAATAAATTAAGACCTATGGCTCCTGCCGGTTGTCATACTCATCGACATGCAAGTCGTGATTCCTATTACAAGAACATGATCAATCTCATACATCACATATATCATTCATCACATCCTTTTGGCCATATCACATCACAAGGCATATGCTGCAAAAACAAGTTAGACGTCCTCTAATTGTTGTTGCAAGTTTTTACGTGACTGCTATAGGTTTCTAGCAAGAACGTTTCTTCCCTATCCGAAAACGACAACATGATATGCCAATTTCTATTTACCCTTCATAAGGACCCTTTTCATCGAATCCGATCCGACTAAAGTGGGAGAGACAAACACCTGCTAGCCACCTTATGCAACTAGTGCATGTCAGTCGGTGGAACCAGTCTCATGTAAGAGTACGTGTAAGGTCGGTCCGGGCCGCTTCATCCCACGATGCTGCCGAATCAAGATAAGACTAGTAACGGCAATTAAATTGACAATATCGACGCCCACAACTGCTTTTGTGTTCTACTCGTGCATAGAAACTACGCATAGACCTAGCTCTGATACCACTATTGGGGATCGTAGCAGAAATTTAAAATTTTCTACGCATCACCAAGATCAATCTATGGAGTAATCTAGCAACGAGGGGAAGGAGAGTGCATCTACATACCCTTGTAGATCGCTAAGCAGAAGCGTTCAAGTGAACGGGGTTGATGGAGTCGTACTCGTCGTAATCCAAATCACCGATGATCCCAGCGCCGAACGGACGGCACCTCCGCGTTCAACACACGTACGGAACGGAGACGTCTCCCACACCTTGATCCAGCAAGGAGGAGGGAGAGGTTGAGGAAGAGAGTCCAACAGCAGCATGACGGCGTGGTGGTGATGGAGTGGCAGTTCTCCGGCAGGGCTTCGCCAAGCTCACGTGGAGGAGGAGAGGTATTGGAGGGGAGGGGCTGCGCCAGGTTCAAGGTGTGGCCGCCCTCCCACCCCTCCACTATTTATAGGTGGGGAGAGAGGGGGGGCGGCCCCCCTAGATCCCATCTAGGGTTGGGGGCGGCGGCCAAGGGGGGGAGGAGTGCCTCCCAAGTCAAGTGGAGGCCCTCCCCCTTCGGGTTTCCCCTCTCCCATGCGCATGGGCCTTGGGGGGGTTGGTGCCATTGGCCCATTAAGGTTAGGGCGCCCCCCTACAGCCCATGCTTCTGTATTGGACGTGGTGGAACATTTTCCGGACCCCCGAACCCCTCCGGAATCCTCCGAAACCTTCCTGAAGCTTCCCGGTACAATACCGGAAAAAACCGAACTTTTCCCGGAACCCGAACAACAACTTTCCATATATAAATCTTTACCTCCGGACCATTCCGGAACTCCTCATGACGTCCGGGATCTCATCCGGGACTCCGAACAACATTCGGTACATACAAGTCTTCCTAATAACCCTACCGTCATCGAACCTTAAGTGTGTAGACCCTACGGGTTCGGGAACCATGCAGACATGACCGAGACAACTCTCCGGCCAATAACCAACAGCGGGATCTGGATACCCATGTTGGCTCCCACATGTTCCACGATGATCTCATCGGATGAACCACGATGTCGAGGATTCAATCAATCCCATATTCAATTCCCTTTGTCCAGCAGTATTGTACTTGCCCGAGATTCGATCGTCGGTATCCCGATACCTTGTTCAATCTCGTTACCAGCAAGTCTCTTTACTTGTTCCGTAACAAATCATCCCGTGATCAACTCCTTGGTCACATTGTGCACATTATGATGATGTCCTACCGAGTGGGCCCAGAGATACCTCTCCATTTACACGGAGTGACAAATCCCAGTCTCGATTCGTGCCAACCCAACAGACACTTGTGGAGATACCTATAGTGTACCTTTATAGCCACCCAGTTACGTTGTGACGTTTGGCACACCCAGAGCACTCCTACGGTATCCGGCAGTTGCACAATCTCATGGTCTAAGGAAATGATACTTGACATTAGAAAAGCTTTAGCATACGAACTACACGATCTTTGTGCTAGGCTTAGGATTGGGTCATGTCCATCACATCATTCTCCTAATGATGTGATCCCGTTATCAACGACATCCAGTGTCCATGGTCAGGAAACCGTAACCATCTATTGATCAACGAGCTAGTCAACTAGAGGCTTACTAGGGACATGGTGTTGTCTATGTATCCACACATGTATCTGAGTTTCCTATCAATACAATACTAGCATGGATAATAAACAATTATCATGAACAATGAAATATAATAATAACTTAATTTATTATTGCCTCTAGGGCATATTTCCAACAGTCTCCCACTTGCACTAGAGTCAATAATCTAGTTCACATCGCCATGTGATTAACACTCACAGGTCACATCGCCATGTGACCAACATCCAAGAGTCTACTAGACTCAATGATCTAGTTCACATCACTATGTGATAAACACTCAAAGAGTTCTGGGTTTGATCATGTTATGCTTGTGAGAGAGGTTGTAGTCAACGGGTCTTGCCATATTCAGATCCCTATGTATTTCGCAAAACTTTATATCATAGATGCTGCTACCACGTTCCACTTGGAGCTATTCCAAATTGTTGCTCCATTATAAGTATCCGGTATCTCTACTCAGAGCTATCCGGATAGGTGTTAATCTTGCATCGACGTAACTCGTTACGTCGAACTCTTTATCACCTCCATAACCGAGAAACATTTCCTTATTCCTCTAAGGATAATTTTGACCGCTATCTGGTGATCCACTCCTAGATCACCTTTTACCCTCTTCCCAGACATGTGGCAAGGCACACATCAGGTGCGGTACTCAGCATGGAATACTGTATAGAACCTATGACAAAAGCATAGGGGACGACCTTCGTCCTTCCTCTTTCTTCTGCCGTGGTCAAGCTTTGAGTCTTACTCAACTTCACACCTTACAACTCAGGTAAGAACCCCTTCTTTGACTGATCTATTTTGAACTCCTTCAAAAACATGTCAAGGTGTGCGTTCTTTGAAATTACCATCACGCGTCTTGATCTATCTCTATAGATCTTGATGCCCAATATGTAAGCAGCTTTATCCAGGTCTTCCTTTGAAAATCACTCTTCAAACAACCGTTTATGCTTTCCAGAAATTCTACATTATTTCGGATTAACAATATGTCATCCACATATACTTATCAGAAATGTTGTAGTGCTCCCACTCACTTTCTTGTAAATACAAGTTTCCAGCAAACATTGTATAAACCTAAAAGCTTTGATTACTCCATCAAAGCATATATTCCGACTCCGAGATGCTTGCTCTAGTCCATAGAAGGATTGCCGGAGCCAGCATACCTTTTAGCATCCTTAGGATCGACAAAACCTTTTATTGTATCACATACAACTTTTTCTTACAAAAACTGGTAAGAAAACTTATTTTGACATCCATCTGTCAGATTTCATAATCGAAAAATACAGCTAATGCTAACATGATTCCGACGGACTTAAGCATCGCTACGGGTGAGAAATTCTCATTGTAGTCAACTCCTTGAACTTGTGAAAAGATTCTTTCCCACAAGTCGAGCTTCATAGACAGTAACATTACCGCCCACGTCTGTCTTCTTCTTAAAGATCCATTTATCTCAATGGCTTGCTGATCATCGGGCAATTCCACCAAAGTCCATACTTTGTTCTGATACATGGATCCTATCTCGGATTTCATGGCTTCTAACCATTTGTCGGAATATGGGCCCACCATCTCTTCTCCATAGCTAGCAGGTTCATTGTTGTCTAACAACATGATATCTAAGACAGGATTACCGTACCACTCAGGAGTAGTACATACCCTTGTCGACCTACGAGGTTCGATAGCAACTTGATCCCATGATCACTATCATTGACTTCCTATTCAACAGACGTAGGCGCCACAGAAAACATCTTTCTGTGTTGCATCACTTTCTGGTTGAAATAAAGGTTCGACAACCTCATCAAGTTCTATCTTCCTCCCACTCAATTCTTTTGACAGAAACTCCTTCTCGAGAAAGGACCCGTTCTTAGCGACAAACAATTTGCCCTCGGATCTGAGATAGAAGGTATACCCAACTGTCACCTTTGGGTATTCTATGAAGATGTGTTTGTCCGCTTTTGGGTTCGAGCTTCTCCGGCTGAAGCCTTAAGCATCGCAGCCCCAAACATCATGAAACGACAACTTTGGTTTCTTGCCAAACCAATGTTCATACGGCGTCGTCTCAACAGACTTTATGGTGTCCTATCTAAAGTGAATGCAGCTGTCTCTAACGCATAACCTCAACATGAAATGGTAGATCGGTAAGAGACGTCATAGATCGCACCATATCTCATAAGCTTCGATTACGACGTCTGGACACTCCATAACCTTGTGGTGTTCTAGGTGGCTTCAACTGTGAAACAATTCCACAATGTCTTAAGTGATTGCCAAACTCATAACTCAGAAAATCCCCTTTTGATCAGATCGTAGGAACATGATCTTATTGTTATGATGATTCTTAACTTCACTCTGAAATCGCTTGAACTTTTCAAACGTTTCAGACTTGTGCTTCATTAAGTAGATATACCTATATCTACCCAAATCGTTAGTGAAGATGAGAAAATAGCGATATCCACCACACGCTTCAATTCTCATTGGATCACACGCATCAGCATGCATGATTTCCAACAAGTCACTTGCCCGTTTCATTGTACCTGAAAACGGGGTCTTAGTCATCCTGCCCATAAGGCATGGCTCGCATGTGTCAAGTGATTCAAAATCAAGTGACTCCAAACATCCATCGACATGGAGTTTCTTCATGCATCTTACACCAATATGACCTGAGCGGCAGTGCCACGAGAAAGTGGTACTATCATTATTAACTCTATATCTTTTGGCGTGAACATGTGTATTACCACGACCGAGATTGAATGAACCATTCACATAGGGTGCATGACCATGAAAGGTATTATTCATGTAAACAGAATAACCATTATTCTCTAACTTAAATGAATAACCGTATTGCAATGAACATGATCTAATCATATTCATGCTCAACGTAGACACCTGATAATATTTATCTAGGTTCAATACTAATCCTGAAGGCAGATGGAGCGTGCGATGGTGATCTCATCAACTTTGGAAACACTTCCAACACACATCGTCACCTCGCCCTTAGCCAGTCTCTGTTTAGTCCGTAGCTTTTGCTTCGAGTCACCAATAATAGCAACTGAACCGGTATCCAATACCCAGGTGCTACCAGGAATACTAGTAAGGTACACATTAATAACACATATATACTTTGTTGAAGTTGCCAGCCTTCTTATCTACCATGCATTTGGGGTAATTCCGCTACCAGTGACCGTTCCCCTTACAATAGAAGCACTTAGCCTCGGGTTCGGGTTTAACCTTGGGTTCCTTCACTGGAGCGGCAAGTGGTTTGCCATCCATGAAGTTTCCCTTCTAGCCCTTGCCCTTCTTGACACCAGTGGTCTTGTTAAACCATCAATACTTGATGCTCCTTCTTTGATTTCTACCTTTTGCGGTCTTAAGCACCGCGAACAGCTCCGGGATCAACTCCATCCCTTGCATGTCATAGTTCATCATGAAGATCTAGTAGCTTAGTGATAGTGGCTAGAGAACTCTATCAATCACTATCTTATCTGGAAGTTTAACTCCCACTTGATTTAAGTGATTGTAGCACCCAAACATTCTGAGCACTTGCTCACTAGCTGAGCTATTCTCCTCCATCTTGTTGGCAAAAGAACTTGTCAGAGGTCTCACACCTCTCAACACGGGCATAAGCCTGAAATCCCAATTTCAGCTCTTGGAACATCTCATATGTTCTATGGCGTTCAAAACGTCATTGGAATCCCGATTCTAGCTAAGCCGTAAAGTACGGTGCACTAAACTATCAAGTAGTCATCAGGATGTGTCTGTCAGGTGCTCACAACATCCACAGACGATGTTGTAGGGGTTTGCACATCGAGCGGTGCATCAAAGACGTAAGTCTTCCGTGCAGCAGTGAGGACACTCCTTGGACTACGGACCTAGTCCGCATCATTGCTTACAATATCTTTCAACTTAATCGTTCTCTAGGAACGTATGGAAACAGGGAGCTACAACGTGAGCTATTTATCTACAACATATTTGCGAAGACAATTTAGACTATGTTCATGATAATTGAGTTCATCTAATCAAATTATTTAATGAACTCCCACTCAGATAGACATCCCTCTAGTCATCTAAGTGAAACATGATCCGAGTCAACTAGGCCGTGTCTGATCATCACGTGAGACGGACTAGTCAACATCGGTGAACATCTTCATGTTGGTCGTATCTTCCATACGACTCATGCTCGACCTTTCGGTCTTACGTGTTCCGAGGCCATGTCTGTACATGCTAGGCTCGTCAACACCCATTGTATTCGAACGTTAGAATCTATCACACCCGATCATCACGTGGTGCTTCAAAACAACGAACCTTCGCAACGGTGCACAGTTAGGGGGAACACTTTTCTTGAAATTTTAGTGAGGGATCATCTTATTTAAGCTACCGTCGTTCTAAGCAAATAAGATGTAAAACATGATAAACATCACATGCAATCAAATAGTGACATGATATGGCCAATATCATTTTGCTCCTTTTGATCTCCATCTTCGAGGCTCCATGATCATCGTTGTCACCGGCATGACACCATGATCTCCATCATCGTGTCTTCTTGAAGTTGTCTTGTCATCTATTACTTCTACTACTATGGCTAACACTTTAGCAATAAAGTAAAGTAATTACATGACATTTATGTTGACACGCAGGTCATAAATAAATTAAGAGAACTCCTATGGCTCCTGCCGGTTGTCATACTCATCGACATGCAAGTCGTGATTCCTATTACAAGAACATGATCAATCTCATACATCACATATATCATTCATCACATCCTTTTGTCCATATCACATCACAAGGCATATGCTGCAAAAACAAGTTAGACGTCCTCTAATTGTTGTTGCAAGTTTTTACGTGGCTGCTATAGGTTTCTAGCAAGAACGTTTCTTACCTATGCGAAAACCACAACGTGATATGCCAATTTCTATTTACCCTTCATAAGGACCCTTTTCATCGAATCCGATCCGACTAAAGTGGGAGAGACAGACACCTGCTAGCCACCTTATGCAACTAGTGCATGTCAGTCGGTGGAACCAGTCTCACGTAAGAGTACGTGTAAGGTCGGTCCGGGCCGCTTCATCCCACGATGCCGCCGAATCAAGATAAGACTAGTAACGGCAAGTAAATTGACAATATCGACGCCCACAACTGCTTTTGTGTTCTACTCGTGCATAGAAACTACGCATAGACCTAGCTCTGATACCACTGTTGGGGATCATAGCAGAAATTTAAAATTTTCTACGCATCACCAAGATCAATCTATGGAGTAATCTAGCAACGAGGGGAAGGAGAGTGCATCTACATACCCTTGTAGATCGCTAAGCGGAAGCGTTCAAGTGAACGGGGTTGATGGAGTCGTACTCGTCGTGATCCAAATCACCGATGATCCTAGCGCCGAACGGACGGCACCTCCGCGTTCAACACACGTACGGAACGGAGACGTCTCCCACACCTTGATCCAGCAAGGAGGAGGGAGAGGTTGAGGAAGAGAGTCCAACAGCAGCATGACGGCGTAGTGGTGATGGAGTGGCAGTTCTCCGGCAGGGCTTCGCCAAGCTCACGCGGAGGAGGAGAGGTATTGGAGGGGAGGGGCTGCGCCAGGTTCAAGGTGTGGCCGCCCTCCCACCCCTCCACTATTTATAGGTGGGGAGAGAGGGGGGCCGGCCCCCCTAGATCCCATCTAGGGTTGGGGGCGGCGGCCAAGGGGGGGAGGAGTGCCTCCCAAGTCAAGTGCAGGCCCTCCCCCTTAGGGTTTCCCCTCTCCCATGCGCATGGGCCTTGGGGGGGTTGGTGCCCTTGGCCCATTAAGGTTAGGGCGCCCCCCCTACAGCCCATGCTGCTGTATTGGATGTGGTGGAACATTTTTCGGACCTCCGGACCCCTTCGGAATCCTCCGGAACCTTCCGGAAGCTTCCCGGTACAATACCGGAAAAAATCGAACTTTTCCCGGAACCCGAACAACAACTTTCCATATATAAATCTTTACCTCCGGACCATTCCATAACTCCTCGTGACGTCCGGGGTCTCATCCGGGACTCCGAACAACATTCGGTAATCACATACAAGTCTTCCTAATAACCTTAGCGTCATCGAACCTTAAGTGTGTAGACCCTACGGGTTCGGGAACCATGCAGACATGACCGAGACAACTCTCCGACCAATAACCAACAGCGGGATCTGGATACCCATGTTGGCTCCCACATGTTCCACGATGATCTCATCGGATGAACCACGATGTTGAGGATTCAATAAATCCCGTATTCAATTCCCTTTGTCCAGCGGTATTGTACTTGCCCGAGACTCGATCGTCGGTATCCCGATACCTTGTTCAATCTCGTTACCAGCAAGTCTCTTTACTCGTTCCGTAACACATCATCCCATGATCAACTCCTTGGTCATATTGTGCACATTATGATGATGTCCTATCGAGTGGGCCCAGAGATACCTCTCCGTTTACACGGAGTGACAAATCCCAGTCTCAATTCATGCCAACCCAACAGACACTTTTGGAGATACCTGTAGTGTACCTTTATAGCCACCCAGTTACGTTGTGACGTTTGGCACACCCAAAGCACTCCTACGGTATCCGGGAGTTGCACAATCTCATGGTCTAAGGAAATGATACTTGACATTAGAAAAGCTTTAGCATACGAACTACACGATCTTTGTGCTAGGCTTAGGATTGGGTCGTGTCCATCACATCATTCTCCTAATGATGTGATCCCGTTATCAACGACATCCAATGTCCATGGTCAGGAAACCGTAACCATCTATTGATCAACGAGCTAGTCAACTAGAGGCTTACTAGGGACATGGTGTTGTCTATGTATCCACACATGTATCTGAGTTTCCTATCAATACAATTCTAGCATGGATAATAAACAATTATCATGAACAATGAAATATAATAATAACTTAATTTATTATTGCCTCTAGGGCATATTTCCAACACAGAGGTCATCATGAGGCCAACCGCGCGCAGCAAGGCGGTCAGTGGTCCAGACACGGTTTTGCAGAATCGACCAAAGGAAGAATTTGAGCTTGCCCTCTGCTTTGACATCCCATACACTTTGTAACTAGGGGTTTTCGATCCAGCCGTAAAATTGGGCGGCGTAGGCTAATTTGGCCGAATAAACAGAGTCTACCGTGAGGGTCCAAAAGATCTTGTCCGCATTTTGACCTAGGGAAATGGATTGAGTTTTTGTCCAGATGGTGATTAGTTGATCGATTTGCAGCTCAGTGGTGATTCGGTGTAGCCCTCTCATCCATCGGTTGGTTTGCAGTCCCTCCTTCACACATATCTTCTTTTTGTAGGCTAGTTTGAACAGATCAGGTGTAAAGAGCTTGAGCGGGCAGTCCAGCAGCCAGATGTCGCACCAGAAGGAGATGCTTTCTCCATTGCCCAGTTCCAACTTGGTGCAGGCGGCAAAAATATTTTGATCTATTGTGTCACAGGGCACCGAAAGTCCCTTCCATGGCCTAGGTTCCTCGTCCCATTCAAACCACAACCAACATAATCTGAGGGCTCTGTTGTATCAATCTAGGTCCTTTACTCCTAAACCACCATAAACCTTGGGAGAGTAGACTTTGTTCCAGTTGACGAGGCACTTGCTCCCAGGGGCGTCCTCCTCCCCACTCCAAAGGAAGCTTCTTCTGAAGCGATCAATCTTCCTGAGCAGCCATTTAGGGGGAGGGAAAATGGTGAATAGGTAGGTTGTGAGAGCAGTGAGGACTGTATTGACCAGCTCCAATCTCCCCTTTCTAGACATAAGTTTCCCTTTCCACGGTTTCAGCCGCACACTGAATTTGTACAGAAGAGGTTGCCATTCAATCTTCTGTGGTGCCTTCAAGCAAAGAGGTAGGCTCAAATATATGCAGGGGAAGGCGCCCTGTCTACCACCAAAAGGGGCCAAGATGTCATGAACATCAATGTTTTCGCATCTGATCGGGTAAACGACACATTTGCTCAGATTCACATTCAGTCCCGAAACCACTCCGAAGACATTTAACAAGCCCACAACTGTTTGAAGTTCATTTGCCACAGGGTTGAGAAAGAGTGCAGCATCGTCAGCATAGAGGCTAGTTCGCAGTCTGGCAGCATGGTTAAAAACTTGTGAGAGGAGTCAGTGATCAGTGGCAAGCGAAAACAATCTCTGTAATGGCTCCATGGCAATGATGAACAGCATAGGAGCGATGGGATCGCCCTGCCTAAGCCCTTTCTTATGAAGAAGCATTCTTCCCGGGAGTCCATTGAGCAAGACCCTAGAAGAAGAGGAGCCGAGGATGATGGCGATGAGATCACACCATCGTTGACTGAAACCAAAAGCTCCCTCAAGGAGATAGTCCCAATGAACGGAGTCGAAGGCCTTTGCAAATCAAGCTTCAAGAATAACAGAGGCTTCTTCTTCATGTGCGCATCTTTGACAGTGTTACGGACAAATAGAAAATTGTCTTGAATCGATCTTCTCTTAATAAAGGCACTTTGTGAGGAGGACACAAGGTGGTGGAGTTCAGACGCTAAGCGAGTAGCTAACAGTTTTCCAAGAATTTTGGCAATGATGTGCATGAGACTTATAGGCCTGTAGTCCGAGGGACAGGAAGCAGTAGCACTCTTGGGGATCAAAACGATATGTGCACTATTAAGAAATGACCAACAGTCACCATTGAGCAGCAGAATTTGGTTTATTACAGCCAAAAGATCATTTTTCACCGTGTCCCAGCAAGACAAGTAGAAACCACCAATGAAGCCATCAGGTCCTGGCGCCTTTTCACTATGCAGATCTTTGACAACCGCTCTCAGCTCATCTAGAGAAGCCGGCACATCCAGGTGTGAAAGGTCTCGGGAAGGCAGCCCCAACGAATTCCAGTTGAAGGACACCTGACGATTGGCAGACGCACCCAGCAGACCATGGAAGTGGTCGAACAGAAGCTTGTCCTTGGATGCATGATCAGTGACTGCCTCACCGGCTGGATTTAACAGAGAGGGGATATAGTTTTTCCTCCTTCTGTCGTTGGCCTACAGATGGAGAAATTTTGAATTTGCATCTCCACATTTGATTTTGGTGACTCTTGATCTTTGCCTCCATTTGATCCTATCCAGTGCAGCAAAGCCTAAAATCTTGTTCTTGAGCAAGGATCTGAAAGTTCTCTCTTCGGCCGAAAGCTCTCTCTCTTCTTGAGCCAGGTCCAACTGAAAAATTAGTTCATTTGCAAGAGTCTCATTGAACCTGCGGCGTAGTCTTTGCTGCTTAGCCCAGTACTTGAGGGCCTTTGCCACTCTGGACAGCTTAATGTGCAGACGCTTGACAGCGTTGTTGGATTGGACCGACTTTGCCCAGGCATGTCCCACCACAAGAGGGAAATCTTGCATGTTCAGCCAAGCGGCCTCAAACTTGAACCCCCGGAAGTGCCTGATCTCGAGGTTCTGAAGAATCATCGGGCAGTGGTCTGAGATGCTCGTCAATAGCGGTGTCAAGTGGCAATGCGGATAGCGAAGCTCCCATTCTTTTGTGCATAGCACCCGATCAATTTTTGTGTGGACTGTGTTCGCTGGCTCATTGGACCAGGTGAACTTCCGGCCCGAGAGGGCAATCTCCCGGAGCTCAAGATCATCAATCATCTTTCTGAAACGTCCCATCATCCGTAGGTTGATGTTTTCATTGCTCTTTTCAGAGGTTTGGCAAATGAAGTTGAAATCGCCAGCAAGCAACCAGTCAGAGGTAACAAAAGGCTTGCAGTTCTTCAGTTCATCCATAAACAAGATCTTATCAGTGTCCAATTGGGGGCCGTAAACGATAGTCAAGGTCCACGAAGAGTTGGAGGTTTGATCCACGACAGTTCCCGAGATGAAATGAGTGCCCGAGGCAGAATGGTCAATGGAGATGGAGAAACCTTGTGCGACAACAACAATTATTCCGCCACGCGAACCAACAGCCTCCTTTGCAATAAAATTGTCCGAGAAGTTACTGCCCAGGCACTCGGCCACGATGTATTTGTCCACCACAGCCAATTTGTTCTCCTGAAGACAGACGATATTACAGGCAGAGCTGCAGATTAAATTGTGGACAACCCTTCTCCGGGCCAGACTGTTGAGGCCTCTAACATTCCAGTTTAGGATTTTTGTATCCATAAGCAAACAAGTCACACACAGCAAACCAAAGAGGCGGCTGGATAAGGCGCGGTTGCGGCAATAGAAGACTCACATCCAAGGTAGCAAAACTCAATGACAAGCAGAGAAGGAAGCCGGGTAAGCACCGCCCAACAGCCCATCTTGACTGACAACCGATACATTTCAGCAGTAGGAAACAGAGTGCTCGGGGAAGCATAGGAACATGGTACAGACCAACCCATCGATCAGGCAAGGGGGAAACAGCTAACATTGGGAAACTGAAGCACACGGGGGAACAACAGAGCACAGCATCAGGCCACCGCCAGACCCTCCCTGCGGGTCGGGCCCGAGGCGTCCAGCAGAGCCGAGACAGCCCCCATGAACATGGGGGTGAGCGGCTTCTTGTACATCTCCGCATACCTCTTCATTCCCTCTTCTCTGGACATTGAATCTTCGATGGCGATGCCGTTGTTCTTCAGGAGCACCATCTTGACCTTGTCCATGGTAGCCATTCCCACAGAAGGCTTTGCAGCCAACCTCCCGCTATGGTGGATGGGGGGGGGGTTCGGTTGTCTGGGGCGGATTGCGGGGGCAGCCGGCTGGTTTTGGTTGAGGTTGGCGGCGGGGGAGGGGAACGGAGCAGAGGAGCGGCGGTGGGGAAGAGAAGGAGGGAGGCAAAGGAGGCCAGCTTCTCCAATCCCACTGATCCACTACCAATGATGGCGAGCAGGCCTAGCCTGCCCATGATAGGGCTGGCCCCGCCTACATCGGGCTGAGGCCCAGCCAGAATCTCAGCTGAAGGCCCATCCGTATCCATCTGGGTGGTGGCCTGCGTCAGCGCCGCAGGAGGCCCAGACGCAAGTAGCCAATCAAGGCCCAAGATGGAGCCTACCGAGCAATTTTCCAATGCCCGGTCAGCGGATTCTACGTCAAGCAGCGGCACGGTCAGCTCAGCAGAGTCGGTGTCGAGCAGAGGGACCGTCTTGTCCTTGGCCACCATGGTCCCCGATCTGTGGGCCTCCCCAGAGAGATCAGCATGCAACAGGAAAGGCACAGGGGAGACCATGGCTATCGGCAGGGGAGGCGTTCCCTCTTCGGGGTTCAACAGTGTGGTCACCGCAGCATCACGAGCGCCCATGCCCAGCAGGCAGCATTGCGAGGGCGTGGCTGGCCCCATATCTGCACCTGACGGAGTGGCAGCAAGGTCCACAGCAGCAGACCTTTCATGCAAAAGGAAGTTTGCATGGCCTGGAGGATCGGCTGCCTGGCCAGAAAGCATCTCTTCAACGCACGCGGAGACCTGCGCTGCGTCAGCCGGGCCAGGCGTGCAAGTGGAAAGCCTGGGACCAGAACTGACCGAGGCAGCAGGCGGCTCCACCGCACGCCTACGCCCACCGGGGAGGTAGCCAGCCACCGGCGAGGGGCGCCCATCCCCGCCAGTGGCCGCCGGACGGGCATCCCAGAGGGTGCGTCGCCCAGCATGGGAGCTTCCACCGTGGTGGCCGTGCCCGCCGTTACCGCCTCCATCACCGCCATCACCAGGGAAGTGCAGGCGGGAATGCACAGAACCACGAGGCCTTGCCGGCGGGAAGGTGCCGTCTTCGAAGTCGAGACTCCGGTTGTAGCACCACTTGATGATCTCGGGGGAGAAGGAGTCCGACGGAGAAAAGACCCCCCGCGAAGCTCTCATCCTGCCCCCCGCGTCGTCGGCCACTCCGGCCACGGCGGCCATCCTCCCCGGCGACGCTCCACTCCGGATTTGCCGACCACCACCCGATGGCGCCCCCTCCCCTTCGTCCGCCCTCCCGTTGCCCCTGCCGCCCCCTCCCCTATTGCGTCCAGGAGTTATTCCCCAGATCTTCTCCTATCGCGACGCTCTTGTCGCTGTGCAGACAGAGGATTCTCGAGCTCCTGTTGCCATTGAGGCCCCGCCTGCGCCCCAGTGCATGCGCATCCGCTCTGAGGTATCTGTTCCCCAGAGTTATGGACGAGGTCGGGCGAGCATTGATGCGGACGGGTGGCAACTGGTTGGTGGCAAGAAGAAGAGGAGTAACTCCGGGCCAAGGCATGGGCGCGCTGTCGGTGATCTTCGCTTCAAGCATCTTCTTCTTAAGCTGGCCCGGGGCAAATGCTTCCGCTGTCTCTCCCCCAACCACCGCATTGCTAGATGCTACAATCCTTCCAAGTGTCTGCTCTGCGGCGAGCCCGGTCAGAAGGCTAGACAGTGCTCCCCGGCTCCGCGTGCCCCTCTCCCGCGCCCCCCTCCGCCCCCGCTGTCGCTTCCTTTCCGCCCTGCGGTGCCCTTCCCCGTCCGCCGGGACGTCGCTTTCTCGAAGCCCGCGTTCACCTCCATGGCGGCCCCTGGCGATGCGCGTCGCGGCCCGGTCACGGCGTTCGCTCCTCGCTCCTCCGCGGTGATCGATGAGGAGCAGGTGCTGCTCCAGCAGGCCATCGTAGCGGTCATCGTGGGCTCCTACCCCTCGATGATGCTGGTGGACGTCAAGCGTGCCCTCGCGATCCGGTTCCAGGCCGCGGAAGACTCCATTTCGGTGGCCTGGAAAGGGAAGGCGATGATGCTCTTCCGGTTCACCGACCCGGCTGTGCGTGCTAGGGCTCTGGCGGTACGTGGGCCGCTGGTGCTCGGGCCGGTCTCCTTCAACCTGCTGCCCTGGACCAGGTTCCGCTCCGCCTCTGCTGCGGCGTTGCGCTACCGGGTCCGCGTGTGCCTGCAGGTGTGCCGGAGAGTGACTGGCGCTGGGAGTCCGTCTCTTCTCTGTTCGCCGGCGAGGCTTTGTTTGATGAAGTCGACGACTCCTGTCAGTGCGAAGAGGAGACCGCCTGCTTCAAGGTCTGGGTGTGGATGAACGACGTCAACAGGCTCGCCACCCGAGGCACGCTCTTCCTTGAGGAACCCGCGGAGATGCCTTCTCCGGTGATGCACTTCCCTGAGCTTGGCATCTTCGCCGAGCCTCCTCACCGCTCTGGCCCTGTGAAGACGCTTGCGCACCCGGTCTTGATCCACCTGGACTGGGTTCACGACTACTGCCCGCCCCCGTCAAGCAGCCCTACCAGTTCCTCCAGCTCCCACAGTGGGATTAGTGGCATTCCGTTGATGTGATGATCAACCCTCCGCCGCTTTCCACGATGAGAAAATCATAGATAATACACAAGATATGATCGTCCGTAACTCGAATGTTTTTCTATATATCTCATACTCAACTCAAAACTCAAAACTGATCTCCCGTACAAGGCCGAAGCCTGGCTTTTATATGCCAAATAGTACGCAGCTTGACTATGAAAGGAAAAGCTAACGTAACTACCTAAGACTCTTCCTAAAATATACGTGTACAGATGGACTATCTAATAAACAGGAATATAAACTGACCGGTGGATTCTCTAGCAACTAACTCAAATATTTTACCGTCGAGGTGGCGTTCTGAACTTCGGCTCCACTTTGGCAGGTGCAAAATCCTTTTTGATCCCATTTCTCTCACCAAAGCGTACATGCATTACTTGGCAAGGTTGTTCCCTTTTAAATAATAAATCAAAAGGATATAATTCCTTCATACTTGATCTGTACCATGTGTGTATTCTTGATTTTGAACGATCAGAACATGCCACACTAAGACATCTTTTGCTAGATTTCTTGGGACGCCATACTAATTTATTTGTATAACTTATTTCCGGACCACATAATACCCGTATCTTTCTGTCGGTTCCTCGGTGAAATCTCACCGCCTAGAAAATATCATTTTCTGTAATTTCTTCATTTCTTGATTTTTTAACTGACTCAACTTCAGTAGCATCAACAATCGCCATGCCCGTATCAGGACTACTAGAAACAAAGCATTGAGAGAGGGGCAATTCATTCGTCACCCGACTGACCTTCTATACAAACTGGTGTATTTCTTGCAGTTGTGGAAATTTCTGACAAGAACTACGGACAGAAGGCGCATGAAGGAGCTCGCAGACAAGGTGTGAGCAAAGTGCACTGATCTATGACGGGCATCGTAGGGAGAATACCGGCCGGTGGCCGCCCAAGCTACCCCGATAGCTGCATCCGCCATATGTGGTGTCTAGTCTAGGTTGCGCGCTGCGCCGCGTCTTGGGGCCGTGGCCTTGTATCCCAGTACCATTTACCTTGTTGTTGTTCTAGTACTTGTTGGACTTCTTAGTTTTAAGGGCCTCATTCTAAGGCCGGGCAGATGTCTCCGCTCTAAAAAAATAGTACAACGGTAGATGATAGCGATTCAAGCTATTCTGATGTGAATCGCTCACAGACGGCAACGACTGAAGATAGTAGGAGACGTATTCCACCCTAGGTTAGTTGATGTATGTTTGATGTTCTCTGAATGTTTTTGTAAGCACAAGTTGTACATATGATTCCTGGCTATTGGATTTTATTATTTTAGGTGTTTCTACTAGTTTGTCCTATTTCAAGAAGTCAGATCTTTGGCTCAGGCGATCTTCTTGGTAAGGAGATATTTAGGTCTGGACCGTAGAACAAAAACAATCACGTGCATATGTAGTTGAGGAATCTAAGACGTGATTGCAAGTACCGGAAATTAAAACTCAAAAAGTTAGGAAGTAGCTTAGTTACGGACGATGGAACGTAGGGCACTGTGTTAGTTAGGGAAACTTAAACTTAGATCACATGTAGTGTCTTGTACCGTTAGAAGAAATTGTATTTACACAACTATTAAATATTTTTAGAACGGAAATTACAATATGGATTATTATATCGATAATAAAAATACATGTACTCGGTTATGTATATAAAAAATTAGTTTAGTTCACGAAAAATAGTTAGTGAACTTAACATGAAGGTTACATACAAAAGAGAATTACATTATGAACTTGACTTCTGAAACTTTAGTTTATTTATAAATGCACAATATAAATTTTGACAGACTTCAATGACTGATAGCTCGATCCGAAATAAAATGTATGCATTAGTTACAAAAATTTCAAGTTATCTTATGTAGTGGCATAGTAGCGGATACTTGTATTTTCTAAGTTACTTGGATGTGTAAATAATTGGTTTATTTAATGTTATTCCCATAATATATAATCTTGATTTGCGCGTTAATAATCTTTATATTAACAATGAGTTGATCGAATTAACAAATGTTATTGAATTAGGTATTGTGTTAAATTATTTATTAATGTTATATGCTCTGATTATGCAACATTAATGGTATATTTACTTCTTTTATGATCTAGTGATAAAATATGTCGTCTAAGTTAAGTTATTTAGCAAGTGCCACATCGAAATGTAATAGAGATTTAAGATCTTATTACACTGAAGGAGATGAGTCAAGCAGAGAAAACGATAATGAAAAGTGTAACTCTGAATCTAGATTGAAGGTAGACCATGTTCTTGTTGTCTTGAATCGGTTTACGTTATACAAGAAATTTATGCTCTGGGAAATCAAATTTGATGGGATGTTGAACTTGCCTACGATTGAAAAGGTTCACCTTAAATTAGTACATTTCTTGTAAGTGCGACATATGTCATGGATCAGTGCAAAAGCATGTCTCAAGATAGGAAGCTCAAATTCTATGCTGGAGATATGCACAAATTTTTTGGATTTCCTTTTGGACCTAGAGATGGATGATATTGGTGGTGAGAAAACTGGCGCTTCTGCTGATTTCTTGATAGGTATGATCGAAAATGCTTCTCACAACTTGAAGCCAGTAGAATTTTCTTTAGTCAGGGATATAAATAAGTTATCGAGTGAAGCTGAAAAGGCATGCTTTAATGTAGCATGTGGTATATTTATTATGGCTCATTTGGGAACACCTTCTTTTAAACATGACAACACCACCGTCGATTATTCGGGAGCCTGATGTAGGACTGATTACATAAGAGAATATAACTAGTATGAGTATGCTGTGAATTATCTACTTGGTGCTATTACAAAGGCACAACAATAGGTTCAGTCAAATAGTCATGTCATATAATTATATGGCCGACACTTGTTTCTACAAGTAAGCGATCATATGCATCACAATTACCATAAGTAATGTTGGATTTCTATAATTAATACAATATGTATGCAAATACTCCACCTTAATAATCATTACCAAATTGTAGCGAAGAGACACACCAAACTTCCTAGGATTATAGACTATGATAAGCGTGAAAGAAAGAGAATTGTGGAAGCGTATGCTGTTCGGCAGGGACGCGTTCGTGTTATATAGAGATGTCAAGATACAAGATAGGTAGCGCAGGTTGTTACTAGGCTTGGCCTCTACTCCAAGCTATACAAAGATAAACCTATCCTAGCTAACAACCTGCCGCATACCCAAGATTACGTGTACGCATACATAATACATGACAACATGTCACAAAATACTAGCCTATACATTTTCTACAAGCCTATCATTTAACATCCTCCCTCAATCTTAACTCATCAAGGTTTAGATTGTTCTTGAAGGCTTGAAACTGTCGAATTTGTAAAGGCTTGGTGAAACCATCAGCAACTTGATCTCCTGTTGGAATGAATTGTATCTCTAATAGCTTTTGTGCTACTCTTTCACGAACAAAGTGATAGTCAATTTCTATATGCTTTGTTCTGGCATGAAATACAGGATTTGCAGAGAGATATGTTGCACCCAAGTTGTCACACCACAGTTGTGACACATGTGATCTTCCAATTCCTAGTTCATTAAGTAAAGTTTCAATCCACATTACCTCAGCAGTTGCATTTGCCAGAGACTTATATTCTGCTTCAGTACTGGAACGTGATACTGTTGCTTGTTTCTTAGCAGTCCAAGATATAAGATTAGACCCAAGAAAAATAGAAAAACCTTCAGTAGACATTCTATCATCTGGACACCCAGCCCAATCCGCATCAGAGAATGCACTTATTCCAGTTGATGGAGATCTACATAACTTGAGCCCTATTCCGGTACTTCCTTGAATATACCTTAGTATTCTTTTGACAGGTGTCCAATGTAAGGAGGTAGGAGCATGCAAAAATTGACAGACCTTATTTACTGCAAATGATATATCAGGTCTAGTCAAAGTTAAATATTGCAGTGCACCAACTATGCTTCTATACTTAGTTCCCTCTTCGGTGCTCAATACCTTCCCTTCGTGCAATGACAACTTATCAGTGGTAGACATGGGTGTATTGGAAGGCTTACAATCATTCATGCCTACCCGTTTAATTATATCTCTGGCATACTTATCATGAGTTAACATAATACCATCATGCATTTTTTTAACTTCAATGCCTAGGAAATAATGTAACTCTCCCAAGTCTTTAAGTGCAAACTCACTTATCAAATTCTTTAGCAAAGCTGAGGTAGCATCTTGTGATGAACTAGCAACGATTATATCATCAACATAAATTAACATAAAGATGATCACCTTCCCTTTCTTGAAGAAGAATAAAGAAGTATCTCCTTTTGAGGCTCGAAAACCTAGTTGCTGCAGTTTCATACTCAATCTTGAATACCAGGGTCTGGGGGCCTGCTTTAGGCCATACAAGGCCTTGTCCAACCTACACACATGATGTGGTTTCAAGTCATCCTCAAAACCAGGTGGCTGCCTCATATAAACCTCTTCCTCGAGAACGCCATGTAGAAACGCATTCTGCACATCCAATTGACCAAGACTCCATCCCCTGGAAACAGCAATAGACAGAACAAGTCTAATAGTATCAGCTTTAACAACTGGACTAAATGTGTCCTCATAATCAATACCATAATGTTGCTTAAAGCCTTTAGCTACTAGCCTAGCCTTGTATATATCTATTGTGCCATCAGGCTTTCTTTTAATCTTGTATACCCACTTACAATCTATCACATTCCTCCCTTGCTTAGGAGAAACCAAGTGCCAAGTCTTTTTTTCATGAGAGCTTCATACTCTATATTCATATCCTTTTTCCAATTATCATTGCTTAGTGCCTCTAACAGATTTTGAGGTTCACCAGTAGACGCAAAGTTTGCAAACTTGAAGTTTTTCTCATACCTGATTGTTCCATCTTTAAACTTTGATGGTTTCAAAATACCTTTTTGTGCACGTGTAGTCATCCGTAACTGTGCATGGTCATGTACTGAATCACCAGCCACAGAAGATCCAAGCCCATCACCTCGTACTCGATCCGACCAAGCAGAGGCGGGCGAATCTGCCTCGACTGCCGCGCTCTTGACAGGGCTTGGATCCCGTGCGGGTGCACTGCCTGGGCTCAGGTTCTGTGCGCGTGGGCCAGGCGACGCACCACACGCCCCATGTGACGACGAAGGCGTACCAGGCATGTCGGGTCCGCCCGTGCGGGGCCCTGACGCGTGGCGTGCGCCAGACGGAGGCGAGGGCGGGTCGGGTCCGTCCGACCAATCACCAGCAATCCCGCCCGACCGGGGACCAGGAGGCGTCAGGAGATCTTCCTGGGGATCCTCGGGTGCGTCAGTTGGCCCCCCTGCCACCAAATCTCGCGGGATCCGCGCCCGCAGGTGCAGGCGAATCTGCTTCGTGTTTCGTACCAGGCGTTTCCTGTTGCTGCATAAAATCATGATGATTTGGAGTGCTGTTTTTTTCACTGATGTCTCCGTTAGGGTTAGGATTATTAAACAAATGAGCATTAGCAATATGTTCACCCCCTTGATCAGTAGGATTTAATAAATCTGGTGAAAGCAAGAGGATCTCAGCACGAAGACGAGCACCGGCATTAGGATGGAGTGTAGAGAAAGGAAATACATTTTCATCAAACACAACATCCCTTGAAATATAAACACGCCCAATGGAAATGTCAAGACATTTAAAGCCTTTGTGAAGGTTGCTATACCCAAGAAAAGCACACTGCTTGGAGCGAAATTGAAGCTTGTGATTGTTGTAAGGTCGGAGGTTGGGCCAGCAGGCACACCCGAAAATTCTCAAGATAGAATAGTTGGGTTTTTCATGAAAAAGTCGTTCAAGAGGTGTTTCAAAGTTGATCACTTTGCTAGGCATCCGACTTATCAAGTAGGTTGCGGTAATGAAAGCTTCATCCCAAAACTTCAGGGGCATAGAAGCTTGAGCAAGAAGAGACAAACCTACTTCAACGATATGGCGATGTTTGCTCTCAGCTGAACCATTCTGTTGGTGCGCATGAGGGCGGGAGACATGGTGAGATATACCTATTTTGGTAAAGAAGGAGTTGAGTTTAACATACTCCCCTCCCCAATCTGTTTGGAGAGCAAGAATTTTGCGATCAAATTGTCGCTCTACAAGTTTCTAAAAATCATGAAACTTTTGAAACACCTCGGACTTGTGTTTGATAAGATAGATCCATGTAAATTTACTGAAATCATCTATGAAACTCACATAGTATTGCTTTCTTCCTACTGTTTCCACAGCAGGACCCCAAACATCAGATAACACAAGCTCTAAAGGAAATTTTGACTCACTTATTGATTTGGGATAAGGAAGTTGGTGACTTTTGCCTTTTTGGCATGCATCACATACGGACTCTTTATTGAAATAACTGGCAGACGGCAGATTATTTTGACTAATGACTTTGCTAACAACAACAGAAGAGGGATGCCCTAGACGTCGGTGCCACCTATCCGGAGATAACTTGGTAGCACTTAGCACTTGCTTCTTGACGTCGGCGCTCGTGTGCCTAATCGGGTAGAGACCTCTCCTACCCTTGCCTTGAAGTAGTACCTTCCTCGTTCCCCGTTCCTTAACACAAAAAGAATGAGGGTGAATTTCAACAAAGGAGTTGTTGTCAATGGCAAGACGACTAGCAGAGATGAGACTTTTATTGGCTTCAGGTACATGAAGAATATTGTTCAAGTAGAGATCACGATCTAGGGTATGAATTGCTGAACGACCAATATGTTTAATATCCATACCTGATCCGCTTGCAGTATGTATCTGTTCATTGCCGTTGTAGCGATCACGCACGTTCGGTTTCTCCAGGTCACCCGTGATATGATCAGTAGCACCACTATCAAGGTACCAGTTGGTGTCTATGCCATACTGCGGAGCTGCAAGATTGGCCGATTTCTCCTCCATACCTTGGTAGGACTCGTCATACCTTTTCCAGCACTTCCAAGCCGGATGGCCCATCTTCCGGCAGATCTGACATTGCACCCGAGAAGCAGAGGCATGGTTGTTGTAGTTGCCTCCGCTGCCGCCTCCATTGTTGCCGCCGTGGCCACCGCCGCTACGACCTCCTGGCTTGGAATAGCCACGGCCGCTGCGGTCACCACCATTGCCAGCTTGCCTGTGGCCGCGGTCACCACCGCCGCCTTGCTTGGGGCCTCGGGTGGCACTGTTGGCGGAGGACTGCGACCCGCCGCCACGAAGATTCAGCCTCGTCTCGAAGCTGAGCAGCTGCGAGAAAAGCTCAGCTACAGTGACCGGCTCCAACCTGGAGCACATAGCAGAAACCACCGGATCGAAATCTTCATCGAGTCCGGCGAGGATGTGGGAGACAATGTCTTCCTCGTCCACCCTCTTCCCCGTGGCGATCAGCTCGTCGGTGAGGGTTCTGACCTTCCCGACATAGTCGGTGATGGAAAGGTTGCCCTTCTGCAAGTTAGCGAGGGCGATGCGGACGTTGGTGGTTTGCGATCGAGTGCGAGATGCAAGCATCCCCTCGACCATGTTCCAGAGCTCCGCCGAGGTGTGACAGGATGCAACCTGGATGGCTATCTCACAAGGAAGAGTCGTCAGGAGATAGGAGAAGACTTGTTGGTCTTGCGCATACCAGGTTTGGAAGTCATGGTTCATCGCTTTCGTCGTGGTTTTGCCGTCGACGGAGGCCACGTCGATCTGCATGGGTGGCGGCGGCTGCTCAACGTCGAGGTACTTCGCCATCTGGGCTCCCCGGATGGCAGAGAGCACGGTCGCTCGCCACAGGACTTGGTTGCCCTTGGTAAGCTTCTCTGTGGCAGCGTGAGCGAATGGCGAGGAGAGGAAGGAACTTGAAGACGTCGCCATGGATGAGCTCGAGGATTGCTTTGATTACCATGAAAGAAAGAGAATTGTGGAAGCGTATGCTGTTCGGCAGGGACGCGTTCGTGTTATATAGAGATGTCAAGATACAAGATAGGTTGCGCAGGTTGTTACTAGGCTTGGCCTCTACTCCAAGCTATACAAAGATAAACCTATCCTAGCTAACAACCTGCCGCATACCCAAG
Organism: Triticum dicoccoides; assembly: GCF_002162155.2. Classification (NCBI taxonomy): domain Eukaryota; kingdom Viridiplantae; phylum Streptophyta; class Magnoliopsida; order Poales; family Poaceae; genus Triticum; species Triticum dicoccoides. The sequence goes on from NC_041386.1 coordinate 489,645,721, forward strand.
ATTACATGTACGCGTACATAATACGTGACAACATGTCACAAAATACTAGCCTATACATTTTCTACAAGCCTATCATTTAACAAAGCACCACAAAAATCTTATGATTTCTACTTGTAAGAAAACAAGAGATGGAGTCACAACATATGATGCATGCATGGTATGTATTGTGTTGTTCAAGTAGTTGTTCGCATTAAATGTTGTTATAACTAATCGAGAATGCTCTATTTTACCTTTCTGTGTAGATTGAAAGAGATGAACCTGTATGTTATTTGAAGAGTATATTTGATGGACGCACAATTTTGTTGTTGAAAAGTCTGAAAGAACAATGGTTGCACACAAATCACAATCAATTGGACATGTTGGTCATATTTTGCTTAAAGAATCACCAAAGAACAATGCGAGTATTACAGGTTTGAAGTTGTTCGAAAGAAAGTGCAGTTTTGCCTACCTTCAACAAATCCATAACGTATGTCAAATGGAAAGTTCAATGATCACAGAAGAGATACTTATCCACAAATGGTAAATTTTCATTTATATACTTTATAAATTCAGAATGTTATTAATTAGTTCGCATTGAACTAAACTATATTTGATGGTGCGACATTCAGTAACTCAAGAATTTAAAATGAGACATGCTAAAGGAATTAGTGGTTGGAATATGAAGAAGGATCATATAATTAGAGAAGACATTAAATCTATAGATAAATTCATATTATTGTTAAACCAAACTTGCATGTATTGCACTCAAAGAGGTCTGAGCGCATGCTTGCTTCAGAGATCAAATAAGGCAAAAGATATTGCCAAAAGAAATAAACTACATATTATACTTCATTTTTAAAACTATTGTTCATAGATATGTATCTTAGTTTATTCTCTGAATAATGAAATTCAGCCAAACGTTTTGAAACAAGTTTTTGTTCTCAGTAATGTTGTTGCGAGATCATAAAGTAGTATGTTTTGAATCACTTGTTTTGTTCTGTCTGGTAATATAATTGTGATTAATTGTTTGTTGGTTGTACTGATGAAGGTTCTACTTATAACAATGCAGGTGTTCAGAGAGAAAATTTAGTGAGAGAGTTGAACCGAATGTCACACAAACCATTGAATGGGAAAGTATGATAAGGGTGAAAGATGGTAGGAGTCTTTTTTCTATAATTGTTAGGTGCTTTATCAACAATGATCTTATCTTAGGTAACTGTTGGATTCCAGGGTTAAATGCAGAGAGGTCCATTGATCAGAGTGATCCAACTAAAAATCTAAGTATCGAAAGTGTTGAGCATTATCATGGAAATTCTAACACATCAGGTGTGTCAATTATGAAATAGAATGTTACAGCTTTGCTTTAGACTTGTACTAGAAGGTCAAGAACTCAAGGAACATTACAAAGAAGTTGAAATAACTCGAGAGCATCATGGTGACTTTGGTGATTTCTTTGATTGTGATATTAAGGTGAGACAAGTTAATTCTGTTGAGCTAAAATGTAATATAATGTTCTGATACTAAGCGTTCCAACCTGCCAACCAAATTATGATGAGAATCTCTTGAGGAATCTATTGTAGCAATAGATAAAGATGAATTTGGCAGTGAAGTAATATTTTTCCATTATTTTATATTTAAATATGTTAATATTAATTATATATGTGTCTTACAACTTATGGATAAAAACCTTATGAACCAAGGTATCTGAAAGTTTATGGAACTGATATAGAAGAGCAGCTAGCTTGCACAAAGGCAATGAATCATGAGAGTTATGGTTCATGTATTCGAAAGGTAAGTCAAATAGATAACAGAAACTATGCATGGACTAATCTCGATCACACAAGGATTTTCATTGATCCTGAATTTCGTGTAAGTATTCATGTTACAATATATCATTATTTATTATCAAACTTATAGTGGAAAGAACATGCAGACTTCTGTTTCGTGCTTAGATTGAGGTTAGAAAGGTGGAGTTGGTACAAAATGTGTTTATTGCAAACAATGTAGACTATGACAGTACATCTTCAAGAATGGTATTTTCTTTAATATGCTCCGTCGATATGAACTGGTTGTTTTCAACTGTGGAACTCTAATAAATATTTTTCAAACACTTATGTTTTATTACAATCCATGTGATCGCTAAATGGAGTACACAAAGCATCTTGTACTGAACCTCCCCCGGAAAACTTTAACGGATGGTACAAGAGATCTCCTTATTTCGTGACTCAGGGGCTGCATCGTATTTCGGACCCCCCATCCCCCACATCTCCGGACAAGGCCTGCATCCAGTGACCCTACAAAGAACAAGTACATGGGGATGCATTCACGGTACACATACCTTCACCGTTTAATAAAACAAAGACGGAAGGCCATAAGGCTTACGGCCAACCTTGTTGCTCGCAGTCATGAAAAATCTTAACGAATGCAAAGGACTGATCATGACCCCGCAACCAATCGGTGAAAAAACACACAGACAAGCATGTCGGGGTCCAAAGGGGGCCTTGTCCAGATGGCAAACGCTAGCACGCGAATATATTGGTCGGGAAGGGGCATTCTCCCAGCGGATATTAATTAAGAAGTCGCGCGACATGGCAGGTTAAAAATAAATTCAAACAATACTTCCTAATCTTGCATACAAACTCTACTCCGCATAACTGCCAGGCTTTTTTTACGGATAGAACAATTTCATTACTTTGCCAGAGTCATTACATTCAGATTGACATAGAGCAAGAATCTCGTCCAGCGCGCAGCGCAACCAGACAGCCATTTTGGGGAGTGAAAGTGCAACTATCCCTAGGTGGTTTTGGTAATTCATAACAACATATAGCTCATTGAGCTAATGCTATTCCAAGATGATTATTTCAGGAAAGCTCAATGATTGGCATGGCATGGATGTGAAAGTGGAACCCTCAAAATGCTAAGGACAAAGGATTGGCTCAAGCTCAAAAGCTCAAGACTCTTCATTTTATATTTTAGTGATCCAAGATCACATTGAGTCCATAGGAAAAGCCAATACTATCAAGGAGGGATGAGGTGTTGCTTAATGAGCCTCTTGCTTCATGTGCTTAGTGATATGCTCCAAAACCCTCAGCTACTTTCCCACTTCCACATATGACCTAAACCCTAAGCCAAACTCGGTCCTACCGATTCCTCCTATCCGGCGCCACCGAGTTTCATTTTTCATAAGCCACTGCCAAACCGTAGCAATTCGGTTCTACCGATAAGGATCTCGGTCTCACCAAGATGGGGTTGCAAACTCTTTGTTTCCCTTTGTAACTTTTCGGTCTCACCGAGTTCCACTCGGTCTCACCGAAAGAGCAAATCGGTCCCACCGAGTTTGCCTGACCAACTCTCTGGTTAGCTAATTACCAAATTTGGTCTCACCGAGTTTGTGTAATCGGTCTCACCAAGATTACGTTATGCCCAAACCCTAACCATATCGGTCCTACCGAGTTGCATGTCAGTCCCACCGAAAATCACTAACGGTCACTAGGTTTACATTTTCGGTCCGACCGAGTTCATTTATTCGGTCCCACCGAGATTGGAAAACTGTGTAACGGTTGGATTTTGTGTGGAGGCTATATATACCCCTCCACCTCCTCTTCATTCGAAGAGAGAGCAATCAGAACACACACACCATTCCAACTCATATGTTCTGAGAGAGAACCACCTACTCATGTGTTGAGACCAAGATATTCCATTCCTACCATATGAATCTTGATCTCTAGCCTTCCCAAGTTGCTTTCCACTCAAACCTTCTTTCCACCAAATCCAAATCCTATGAGAGAGAGTTGAGTGTTGGGAAGACTATCATTTGAAGCACAAAATCAAGGAGTTCATTACCTACACACCATTTGTTACTTCTTGGAGAGTGGTGTCTCCTAGATTGGCTAGGTGTCACTTGGGAGCCTCCAACAAGATTGTGGAGTTGAACCAAGGAGTTTGTAAGGGCAAGGAGATCGCCTACTTCGTGAAGATCTACCGCTAGTGAGGCAAGTCCTGTGTGGGCGATGGCCATGGTGGGATAGACAAGGTTGCTTCTTCGTGGACCCTTTGTGGGTGGTTGCTTCTTCGTGGACCCTTCGTGGGTGGAGCCCTATGTGGACTCGCGCAACTGTTACCCTTGGGTGGAGCCCTGTGTGGACTCGCGCAACCGTTACCCTTCGTGGGTTGAAGTCTCCATCAAGGTGGATGTAGGATAGCACCACCTATCCGAACCACGGGAAAAACATCCGTGTCTCCAATAGCGTTTGAATTCTCCAAACCCTTCCCTTTACATTCTTGCAAGTTGCATGCTTTACTTTCCGCTGCCAATATACTCTTTGCATGTTTGCTTGAATTGTGTGATGATTGCTTGACTTGTTCCAAAATAGCTAAAATCTGCCAAGAACTAAAATTGGGAAAAGGTTAAGTTTTTATTTGGTCAAGTAGTCTAATCACCCCCCCCTCTAAACATACTTTCGATCCTACAAGTGGTATCAGAGCTTTGGTCTCCATTTGCTTGATCTCCATAGCTTTTGGTGGTCATAGCCTTGGTTTCACAACCTAGGAGAGTATGGCGTCTAGCGAGGGAAATTATCACCGTAGAGGTCCTTAATTTGATGGTACTAATTTTGCTAGTTGGAAGCATAAAATGAAAATGCGTATTCTTGGACATAACCCCGCCTTGGGCTATTGTGTGTGTTGGTTTGCAAGGTGACTTCTTTGATGGGAAAGAACCAAACCGTGAAGCTACCGCAGATGAGTTGAAGATGTTGCAATACAATGCTCAAGCTTGTGATATTCTCTTCAACGGATTGTGCCCCGAAGAATTCAACAAAATCAGCCGTCTTGAGAATGCAAAGAAAATTTGGGATACTTTGATTGATATGCACGAAGGTACCGACTCCATCAAGGAATCCAAGTTGGATGTGCTTCAAAGTCAACTTGACAAGTTCAAGATGAAGGATGGTGAAGGTGTCGCTGAAATGTACTCTAGGCTTGCTCTCATCACAAATGAGATTGCCGGCTTAGGAAGTGAAGAGATGACCGATAGATTCATCATCAAGAAGATTCTAAGAGCCTTGGATGGAAAATATGATACCGTGTGCACATTGATCCAAATGATGCCCAATTACAAAGATCTCAAGCCAACGGAGGTGATTGGAAGAATCGTTGCTCATGAGATGTCACTTAAGGATAAAGAGGAACTTCACAACAAATCAAGTGGTGCCTATAAAGCCTCATGTGAAGCCCCTACATCATCAAGTGAGAAACAAGACTTCAATGAAGAATTGAGCTTAATGGTGAAGAACTTCAACAAGTTCTACAAGAGTAGAAGCAAGGATAGAAGCTTCAAGTCAAGGTCCTACAATGACAAAAGATCTTCTAGTCGAGAGCGAAACTTCTACAATTGTGGAAGACCCGGACACTATTCCAATGAGTGTACGGCTCCCTACAAGAGAAGAGAAGATTCTCCAAAAAGAAGAAGCAAAGGATCACCACCAAGAGAGAGAAGGAGTAGAGATGATCGTTATGAACGAAGATACTCACGGAGAAGCAAGGATTCGGAAAGGAAGGAAAAATCATCAAGGAGCTACACAAGAAGAAGACATCAAGCTCATGTTGGTGAATGGGTATCCGGCTCCGACTCCGACAGCCACTCCGAGAGAAGTTATCACTCCGACTCCGAAGATACTCAAGATGAAGGTGTTGCCGGTCTAGCACTTGTGTCAACCAACTCCTACGACATATTTGACTCACCAAATGAAGGAATTGGAAGATGCTTCATGGCCAAAGGTCCTAAGGTAACACACCCCGAGTATGTTGATTTCAATAGTGATGAAGATGACTTGTTAGGTGATGATTTGCTTGTTGACAACTCTAGTGATGAATACTATGATAAAAGACCAATTAATCATGCTAATCAAGATAAAACGAATGACAATGATAAGGAGAAGATTGAGGCTCTAACCAAAGAACTAAAAACTCTTAAGTTAGCTCATGACACTATCTTCAAAGATCATCGAGAGCTTTTAAGAGCTCATGAGAAATTATGCTTTGAAAAGCTCAATCTTGAGCAAGAGCATGAGTTCTTAAAGGCAATCAATGATGATCTCCGCAAGAAAAGTTCTTCTTACATTGCCAAGCGTTTACTCTTATCCACTTACATGCCTCAAGTCAAGTCTAGTAACAAGAAAGATTCTTCCTCTAGCAGTAACAATGATCATGTTAAATCCAATATTGTTGCTTCTAGTAGTTCTCTTGATTCCACTAATGATTCTCTTAGCCAAGTTACACTTGAGCAAGAAAATAGTTTATTGAAGGGAATTATAGAGAAAGGAGTGTACAAAAGCCTTGCCGGGAGTAAGCAATTCGAGGAAATTGTGCGCAAGCAAGGAATGCACCGGAAGAATCAAGGTGTTGGTTTTGAACGAAAGTTCAATGCCAATGGAGTTGAGTGGGAAGAAGATCAATACCCCAAGACAAAGTTTGTCCCTCAACAAGAGAAATATGCTTCTTTCAAGGGGACACAAGCTCAAGATGATCTTCCACCACAAGACTACGAGGAAAAAGGCAAGGACAAGCTTCAAGAGGAAATTGATGCATTTGAAGAAGCTCCTAAGACCTTAGTCAAGTGGATTCCCAAGACTACTTCAAGTTCCACTTCATCAAGTACGACTACAACTCCAAGGATTCCCATCAAGATGATGTGGATCCAAAAGAAGAAGAACTAGAGAGTTATTGAGGGTGACTCCGCCAACATACTTCACTCTTATAATTTTGGCAAGAACAAGTGCAATCAACTTCCACATCTTGCACTAGTTCAAGGAGTCACAAACCCTCTTGTTGGTAAGACAAGGGACAAGGTAACCTAAAAGTTTTCATGGACATCATCTTTTGTGTGCGTCACTCTATGTCTATGGATATCCTTGTTTGTTACTTGTGGGACTAACCCATGTAGGTATTGAAAGTGCAATTCACTCAAATGGATAGCTCCAAGAGATCTACATCAACATTGAGCATCCACATCTTCAATATCTACATGAAGTCATCATCGACAAAATCCAAGGTTAGTTCATCCCTCTTAGGGGGGATATCACATCTAGGGGGAGATTTACTCTAAGACTTGAGCTAAAGTAACTCTAAAGATGTGAACACAACAATGCTTTATGTAAAAGTGGTAACCCCACTTGAGCTTAAACGATGAGTATGACCTATGATCAAGTGTTCTCACTTGGCTCCTAAGTCAATATACTCATATATAGATGACCTAGTCATCGCAAATTGCTTGATAGATGCTAGAATTGGTTGTGCATGCCTTGTCACATATTTCATTTGCCATCTTATTGTGTGAGCATGCTGGTTGCATATTTTACTCATTCAAGGACATCCACTTGTTGTTTTGATTGTTCGGTTTTATCTTCTTTTGCCAAGTGGATGGACAAGAATGCCTAAGAACCTCCTCTAGCTATCTATGCTTTTCTCGTCTCAAACTCTATTCATGCTGCATCACAAAATTTGATCAAGTCAGATTCGAACCACTCTGTGTGAGGAGCGCTCGGAGTCCCCGATTCGTCATAGACTTAAACTTCCAAAACCTCTTTATGATTCTCGGTCTGACCGATACTCCACTTTCGGTCCTACCGAGATCATTAAGTTGATCTAGGTTTTCGATCTCGGTGCAACCGATTTGAACCTTTCGGTCACACCGAGTTTCAGTAACTGCACGCAGTTATGAATCTCGGTGCCACCGAGTCATTCCACTCGGTCACACCGACAGGGTCGGGCTATATATAGTCACGGGCAAAATTTTGGAAATTTCTCCGAACCCCTTCGCCCGCGCGATAGCCTGCTCTGCCCTCGTGGTCTCCGGATCGTCTTCTCGCTGTCAGCCGCCTCCAGTAGCTTGTCTCCGTCGCCGTCAACGGGAATTCTGCCCCGCTGTTGCCGCCGTAGCAAGTCCCCGCCGAACTAGGGTATGGACTTGATCTTTGTGCTATTCCTCAATCTGATTCCTAGCATATTGTGATCATATTGATTCTAGCCACGTTTGATAAACTTCTATCCAGTCAAAACGCCCGTAGATTAGGTTTGATTTGAAAATTCTAGGTTTAGGTTTCCGCCGAAACCATCTTGGACCCACCGAGTTAAAAAACTCGGTCCCACCGATTTGGCTTATGCCATTGCACAAGTGAGACTCGGTCTGACCGAGAATTACTTATCGGTGTGACCGATTTTGGAACTCTGTGAAACCCTAGCAGTCTCGGTGCCACCGAACTGTGACTCGGTCCTACCGAGTTCACTAGTTTAGGTTCCAAAACTGCTTCGGTATCACCGAGTTTGAAAATCGGTAGATCCGAGATGATTTCAGTAGGAAACTAAAACTAAGTTTTTGGATCATTCTTTTTGCAAAAATCTCTGCATTTTGTGATGCTCATCTTTCTACCTCATCTATAATCTGTTCACAGGGTCAGCAGTCAGAGCTTACAGCATGTCAGACCAAAGTGATAGCCAGAATGTGTCAGAACAGCAAGTGGTGATGAGTGAGGGCACTAGTCCCTCCAGCTCTTCTGATGAAGGCAGCAGGAGCACTCCTAGCAACTTGCCAAAGGCTGCCACGAGATAGAGGAAGAAGAGGACTTCAGATTCCGAAGATGAGGACTATGTGGCAGAGGAAGAGGCCACTTCCAAGAGAGTTGAGCCAGCTCAAGGCACAAAGCCAGGGCTGAAAATCAAAAGGCCAGCAGGCAGGCAGCCAATGTCAAAGGCCAGAATGTCAACTGAGAAGCCCACTCCCCAAGAGCCAGTTGCTGCAGAAGGCAAGAAGAGAAAGGAAAGGGTGAAGAAGACTGTGGCTAGAGTACTTGGCAAAGCTTCCATCATGGAAGAGGAGGAAGAAGAAGAGGTAGCTGCACCAGCACCCAAGGCACCCAAGCTAATGGGAGATGCCATAAAATCAGGGGGAGCTGCTTCCAAGGCCAAGCCAGCTCCAAAGCCAAAGCCCAAGAGGAACACATGGAGCATCCCTGCAGCTGAGAAGAACAAGGCCCCAGTGCCTGAGACTGTTGCTGAAGAAGAGGAAGAGAATGTTCTGAGAAAGCTAAAGCCCAAGATCCCAGACCACAACGATGCTCATCCTGTGGCTGAGGACATGAAGCTCAGGAGAGATTCAGGGCTGAGGAAATGGAGAGAAGCAGACCCGTATGCTTCAAGGAGAAGGACTGTCGTGGACTACAGGTTTCACACCAAGGAGCAGCAGGATTTTTATGAGACAGTGCTGCTAGATAAGAAGCCCATTGTCTGTGATATGCGATGGGTTGATTGGACATACATCAAGGACAATGAGGAGCACTATCCTGGAGTGCAAGACAGCTTCATAGCTTGTGGAGTAGCTGACTTTGTTGGGCAGAAGCTCACAAAGTGGAACGAGGAACTCATCATGCAGTTCTACTCCACAGCTCACTTTTATCCAGATGGGAGGATCACATGGATGTCTGAGGGTACAAGGTACCAATCTACAGTGGCTGAGTGGGTACAGATCATAAATGCCCCAGAGGAGCAAGATGATGACTTGGATATCTATGCCAAGAAGAAAATGGACCACAACTCAATGTCAAATATGTACAAGGAGATCCCAAATGAAGCACTTGATACCTTCAAGTTTGGCTCGGTACATTACCTTCTGTCAGGGCTCCCGACTATCAATTGGATCTTGAGGCACACCTTATTGCCTAAGTCTGGAGATCACAAGATGATCAGAGGCCATGCTATCAACTTGCTACATGTGTTTGATGTGCCTCGGAAGTTCAAGGTGATGAGCCTCATAGTGGAAACAATCAAGAGGACTGCAGCAGATCAGAAGAGGAGCTGCAGATATGCCCCTCAAATTCAGGAGCTCATCAACTCCAAGATGGGCACGGGCATATATTTATTGGACAAGGAACATTTGCCCATCCGTCCACATTTTGAGAACAATGAAGTTGTGATGACTGAGAACGAGCCATCGTCTGCACAAGCCTACGCAAAGAAGGAGAAGGCGAGGAAGGAGAAAGCTGCCAAGATGCCAACTCAAGAGGAGGCATCTGAGTATTTCCTGAAGACTAAACAGGAGCAGCTTGGTTACTTGATTGCATCCACGCTGAGGATTGAGCAAAGTCTGGCCACCCTCACTCAGAATCAGCAGAGCCTAGAGAGAATCATGGAACAGAAGTTCTATGACTTGGATGTCAAAGTAACGGAAGTTCAGTCTGCAGTGGAGCAGCTCCAGGAGGACATGCAGGAGAGGAGAGGCAGGACTACCACTCATGCCTTTGCCAGAGTGCCAAGAGGTCCAAGGTCGTCTGTCGTGCCAGTTGCTGACATAAGAGCCACCACCTCAACACCAGCCACAGCCTCAGTTCCACCGGCTCCAGCATCTACTTCAGCTCCAACTCCAGTGTTTACTTCAGCATCTACTGAAGCCTTCGTCCTTGGAGTGATCCGGACTCCACCACCACCTGAAGATCAAGCCTGAGCGTCGATCTAGTGCTATGCATTTTCTAGGAACTTTTTGGTAACTTGTTGCCAAAGGGGGAGAAGATGTATAGATCATAGGCTTCGAGAGAGAGAGTGTTGCTTTTTTCTCTTGCTTTATTTGGTGGTTTTTCAAACTTGTTTGCTTTTGAGTGCTTGAGATACTATGCTTGTGAGACATTGATGATCATGTGTTTGATCATAAGCTACACTTAATGCTTGCTTAATGCTATTATCTTATCTATCTTATGTGATCATTCACTATTCTTGGTGATGAGTGTACGTATTTCATTCTTATCATTTTAAGCGCTCCACCAAGATGTATGTGACATGGAAGAGTAACCCATGACTCTAACTCCTTATGCATTTGCAGTCCAAAGCAAATTTTAAATATGCACAAATTTAGGGGGAGCTCTTACTAATCACATACTTCTCAAAGTGACGATATATTTCATGCTTATTATCATTTGTCGAAGCTTTGATCTATATGTTGTCATCAATTACCAAAAGGGGGGAGATTGAAAGTGCAACTATCCCTAGGTGGTTTTGGTAATTCATAACAACATATAGCTCATTGAGCTAATGCTATTCCAAGATGATTATTTCAGGAAAGCTCAATGATTGGCATGGCATGGATGTGAAAGTGGAACCCTCAAAATGCTAAGGACAAAGGATTTGCTCAAGCTCAAAAGCTCAAGACTCTTCATTTTATATTTTAGTGATCCAAGATCACATTGAGTCCATAGGAAAAGCCAATACTATCAAGGAGGGATGAGGTGTTGCTTAATGAGCCTCTTGCTTCATGTGCTTAGTGATATGCTCCAAAACCCTCAGCTACTTTCCCACTTCCACATATGACCTAAACCCTAAGCCAAACTCGGTCCTACCGATTCCTCCTACCCGGCGCCACCGAGTTTCATTTGTCATAAGCCACTACCAAACCCTAGCAATTCGGTTCTACCGATAAGGATCTCGGTCTCACCGAGATGGGGTTGCAAACTCTCTGTTTCCCTTTGTAAATTTTTGGTCTCACCGAGTTCCACTCGGTCTCACCGAAAGAGCAAATCGGTCCCACCGAGTTTGCCTGACAAACTCTCTGGTTAGCTAATTACCAAATTCGGTCTCACCGAGTTTGTGTAATCGGTCTCACCGAGATTACGTTATGCCCAAACCCTAACCATATCGGTCCTACCGAGTTGCATGTCAGTCCCACCGAAAATCACTAACGGTCACTAGGTTTACATTTTCGGTCCGACCGAGTTCATTGATTTGGTCGCACCGAGATTGGAAAACTGTCTAACGGTTGGATTTTGTGTGGAGGCTATATATACCCCTCCACCTCCTCTTCATTCAAAGAGAGAGCAATCAGAACACACACACCATTCCAACTCATATGTTCTGAGAGAGAACCACCTACTCATGTGTTGAGACCAAGATATTCCATTCCTACCATACGAATCTTGATCTCTAGCCTTCCCAAGTTGCTTTCCACTCAAACCTTCTTTCCACCAAATCCAAATCCTATGAGAGAGAGTTGAGTGTTGGGGAGACTATCATTTGAAGCACAAGAGCAAGGAGTTCATTACCTACACACCATTTGTTACTTCTTGGAGAGTGGTGTCTCCTAGATTGGCTAGGTGTCACTTGGGAGCCTCCGACAAGATTGTGGAGTTGAACCAAGGAGTTTGTAAGGGAAAGGAGATCGCCTACTTCGTGAAGATCTACCGCTAGTGAGGCAAGTCCTCTGTGGGCGATGGCCATGGTGGGATAGACAAGGTTGCTTCTTCGTGGACCCTTTGTGGGTGGTTGCTTCTTCGTGGACCCTTCGTGGGTGGAGCCCTGTGTGGACTCGCGCAACCGTTACCCTTGGGTGGAGCCCTGTGTGGACTCGCGCAACCATTACCCTTCGTGGGTTGAAGTCTCCATCAACGTGGATGTAGGATAGCACCACCTATCCGAACCACGGGAAAAACATCCGTGTCTCCAATAGCGTTTGAATTCTCCAAACCCTTCCCTTTACATTCTTGCAAGTTGCATGCTTTACTTTCCGCTGCCAATATACTCTTTGCATGCTTGCTTGAATTGTGTGATGATTGCTTGACTTGTTCCAAAATAGCTAAAATCTGCCAAGAACTAAAATTGGGAAAAGGTTAAGTTTTTATTTGGTCAAGTAGTCTAATCACCCCCCCCCCTCTAGACATACTTTCGATCCTACAGGGAGCACATGCCCCATGTGAGCCAGGGCATGGCTCGCCTTGTTTTGGTCCCTTCCGATGGCCATTATTTCATGTGATCTGCTACTCAGGAGGTGCCTGATATCATTGACCATGGGAGCTAGCAAGGATCTATCTAGGACTTGAGCTGTGATCATCCGTGTAGCCACCATGCAGTCCATCTCCACCATTATATGTTCATTGCTTCTATCCATTGCTAGCGACACACCCTCCAGAATGGCCGCGATCTCCGCCTCTAGAGCACTTGTACATCTTTGGATGAAACGGCACGACGCAAAGATAATAGAGCTTGTGTGGTCGCGAAGTATCATACCAGCGCCCCCTGTTTCATCCTCCTGCCGCCATGAGCCATCAACGTTTAATTTCACCCACCCAGGAGGCGGCTTATTCCAACGCTCCGGCGATTTGCTCGGCCTCACCACAGGCGACTTGTGGCTCCCCTCCTGGCCTCTATAAGCAACCACAGTTTTCCCCTTTGAATCATCAGCATGCGGGTGCTGCTGTATGGCCACCAGTGAGTTGATGTAGCCACACAAGAACCTACAAGATGCCTCCACTGGTGGTGCCGGTTTGTTATGATAAACCTCGTTTCTAACATGCCAGTTCCGCCACAAGGTCATGATTATCGGTAGACGTACATCCGCAGAACAACCATCAAGCAGGTGGATGATCCACTCAGGGCCGGTGTTCATGATAGCTTCCACCTTGGGCATCCTCCATATGTGCGCCATCGCAGTCCATAGCCGCTGAGCTAAAGGGCACCTGCAAAGAGTGTGGAACGTGTCCTTGCATTCCATACCACATAGAGCACATGTATCAGAAATCTCTAGCTTTCTTTTCTTTTTGTTTTGAAGAGTGGCCAACGAATTTGTCGCGACCCTCCATGCAAAAACTCGTGCCTGTGGAGGGGCAGGGCACCCCCACACTGCCTTCCAGACGACATGCGTGCCGTCCGGTGCCCTGCTCGTGGCACACGTAGTGGTGCGGGTACAGTCCTCCAGCGCGAGCTTGTACGCACTTCGAACACTGAAGACACCTCGTGTATCTGGCGCCCATGAGAGGACATCCTCCAGTCGCCGTGGGCTGGCCTTGATCGACAAGATGCACTGTACATCTGGGGCCAAGAAATGCTGTTGAAGGAGATCCGTCCGCCATCGACCATTGTCGTCAAGGAGCTCGGACACCCGCCTAAGCCGACAGGTGGCCCGAGGTGTGATCGGACGATAGGATGTGGGCCTCGGAATCCAAGGATCACGCCATATGCAGATTCGCTCGCCATTCCCCACCCGCCATATGAGTCCTTTTTTGAGGAGCTCAAGGCCGTGATGAATGGCATGCCACGTTGGAGAAGCATTGCCTGAAAAAACAGTATCCTCAAGGGATCCGTTAGGGTAATATTTTGCTTTTAATACCTAAGTGCGTAGTGAGTCTGGATTGGTGAATAGACGTCATGCTTTTCTTGCAAGAAGGGCTTGATTAAATAGCCGAAAATCACGGAATCCCAGTCCACCCTTTCCTTTTGGCTCCAGGAGCTTGTCCCAGGCGCGCCAATGGGTTTTCCTTTTCCCTTGCTTCGAGCCCCACCAAAAATTCCGCACTAGCCGCGTGAGGTCTGTTGTTGCCGCCCTCTCTCTCTCGCCTCTGCACTCACCTTGCACTCGAGGAGGAAGAGGACTGGAGGAGAAAGAAGGACACACAGACACAATGACTTTCCCGGCCGGCGCACGAATGTGGGCGCACGAATGCCCCATTCTTTTTTTGTTGTATTCACAGGCTACATCACGGCTCACTGTTACAACTGAGGAGTACAATGGCTTCTATAGGCCGGGAACACACACCCACTAGAGCACGTACTCCATCCTTGCCCTACCCATGCCACGATGCCAACTAACTCCGACTCAGTCTCCCTATACACACGTACGCAGCTCACCTGCATGCACTAACAGCCTCAACGTACAGCCGGCTTTGTAGCTAGCCAAGACGTAGCACCCACGGACTCTCCCTGGTGATCCGATCATCCGATCGTGAGCCCGGGTTTCTCGTCCGCACGACCTCAACGTCATGTTGCTTCGCTGTGCCTGCTGCATACTACGTCGCCATCCGACTACAAGCCACGAGCACACACACTACACATCTCCCGCATGTCTCGTGCGCACTCGACGCGCCCGACGAGCCCGACCGCACCACCAGTGCGTCCCGCACGTCCCGCGCGCATCCGACGCGTCCGACGAACCTGACTGCACCAGATGCCGTGGCTTATTTCAACACACTCCCCTAAGCCACGACGTCGCCGCACGGCCTGCCTGCAGGAGCCCTGCCTTGTCGATGTCGTCTCGGCGCCGTGGACTCCTCCGCTGCGTCTTCGGCACAAGTCGCCGCTCGCCGCGTCTCCGTACCGCGCGCCTCCACGGTTGTCGCGCCGAGGCGCCGCGACCTCTGCGCCACCATGCAGGTCCTTCGCGACCTCCACGTCTCCGCGACCGTTGTGCTCTTCGCGCGCACTCCCCACGTCCCCGCGCTCCCGCCGCGCACGCACGCGATCTGCGCGACCAGATCCAGCGCCCCGACGCAGTCCACTCCCGCGGTCCCGACGCGCCCGACGCGTCCAGTGCGCACCCATAACACGCACCGGTTGCGCCCGGCCCGCCGCCGTTGTCGCCGCCATGCGCCGCAGCCACACCGCCTCGACCTCCATGTCCGCCGTGCTCGTCGCGGACTCACCGCGCACCACCTCCGCATCCGCCATGACAGCTGTCGCGCCGCGCACCTTCACAGGCCGACACACGGCCCGGAGCTCCGCGCAGCCGCCGACGAACGCCGCCATCGCCGGCACGCCTCCGGCATGGCCCAAGACGACCAAGCTCATGATACCAATTGTTGTTGCCGCCCTCTCTCCTCTCGCCTCTGCACTCGCCTTGCACTCGAGAAGGAAGAGGACTGGAGGAGGAAGAAGTACACACAGACACAATGACTTTCCCGGCCGGCGCACAAACGCGGCCGTGGGCGCACTAATGCCCCATTCTTTTTTTGTTGTATTCACAGGCTACATCACGGCTCACTGTTACAACTGAGGAGTACAATGGCTTCTATAGGCCGGGAACACACACCCACTAGAGCACGTACTCCATCCTTGCCCTACCCATGCCACGATGCCAACTAACTCCGACTCAGTCTCCCTATACACACGTACGCAGCTCACCTGCATGCACTAACAGCCTCAACGTACAGCCGGCTTTGTAGCTAGCCAAGACGTAGCACCCACGGACTCTCCCTGGTGATCCGATCATCCGATCGTGAGCCCGGGTTTCTCGTCCGCACGACCTCAACGTCATGTTGCTTCGCTGTGCCTGCTGCATACTACGTCGCCATCCGACTACAAGCCACGAGCACACACACTACACATCTCCCGCATGTCTCGCGCGCATTCGACGCGCCCGACGAGCCCGACCGCACCACCAGTGCGTCCCACACGTCCCGCGCGCATCCGATGCGTCCGACGAACCTGACTGCACCAGATGCCGTGGCTTATTCCAACACACTCCCCTAAGCCACGACGTCGCCGCACGGCCTGCCTGCAGGAGCCCTGCCTTGTCGATGTCGTCTCGGCGCCGTGGACTCCTCCGCTGCGTCTTCGGCACAAGTCGCCGCTCGCCGCGTCTCCGTACCGCGCGCCTCCACGGTTGTCGCGCCGAGGCGCCGCGACCTCTGCGCCACCATGCAGGTCCTTCGCGACCTCCACGTCTCCGCGACCGTTGTGCTCTTCGCGCGCACTCCCCACGTCCCCGCGCTCCCGCCGCGCACGCACGCGATCTGCGCGACCAGATCCAGCGCCCCGACGCAGTCCACTCCCGCGGTCCCGACGCGCCTGACGCGTCCAGTGCGCACCCATAACACGCACCGGTTGCGCCCGGCCCGCCGCCGTCGTCGCCGCCATGCGCCGCAGCCACACCGCCTCGACCTCCATGTCCGCCGTGCTCGTCGCGGACTCACCGCGCACCACCTCCGCATCCGCCATGACAGCTGTCGCGCCGCGCACCTTCACAGGCCGACACACGGCCCGGAGCTCCGCGCAGCCGCCGACGAACGCCGCCATCGCCGGCACGCCTCCGGCATGGCCCTAGACGACCAAGCTCATGATACCAATTGTTGTTGCCGCCCTCTCTCTCTCGCCTCTGCACTCGCCTTGCACTCGAGAAGGAAGAGGACTGGAGGAGGAAGAAGTACACACAGACACAATGACTTTCCCGGCCGGCGCACAAACGCGGCCGTGGGCGCACTAATGCCCCATTCTTTTTTTGTTGTATTCACAGGCTACATCACGGCTCACTGTTACAACTGAGGAGTACAATGGCTTCTATAGGCCGGGAACACACACCCACTAGAGCACGTACTCCATCCTTGCCCTACCCATGCCACGATGCCAACTAACTCCGACTCAGTCTCCCTATACACACGTACGCAGCTCACCTGCATGCACTAACAGCCTCAACGTACAGCCGGCTTTGTAGCTAGCCAAGACGTAGCACCCACGGACTCTCCCTGGTGATCCGATCATCCGATCGTGAGCCCGGGTTTCTCGTCCGCACGACCTCAACGTCACGTTGCTTCGCTGTGCCTGCTGCATACTACGTCGCCATCCGACTACAAGCCACGAGCACACACACTACACATCTCTCGCATGTCCGGCACGCACTCGACGCGCCCGACGAGCCTGACCGCACCACCAATGCGTCCCGCACGTCCCGCGCGCACCCGACGCGCCCAACGAACTCGACTGCACCAGATGCCGTGGCTTATTCCAACAAGGTCATCACAAACAGAATATGGCAATTTAAACACCCCCATTATATAGGTTGGGATGCCCTGCAAGACAGATTTAATTAGGGTCTCCTTTCCTGCCTTTGTGAGGGTGTCCCCCCATGCCATGATCCTCTTGGTCAAGCTTGCTTGCAACATCTGAAATCTCCCCTTATGCATACGCCCATCCGGCGTCAGTAGGCCAAGATATTTACCTTCAAATTCAGAATTTTGCACTTGCAGTACTTGTCTTACACCGGTCTGTATCACCAAAGGACAGTTATCACCAAATTGTATAGAGCATTTATGTGGGTTTATAAGTTGACCAGTGGCTAGGGCGTATCTCTGAATAACTTCCTTCACATAAGTCCTTTGGGCAACATTAGCCTTAAAAAACAATAGGGTATCATCTGCAAATAGCAAGTGTGATATACTAGGTGCTCTGCTACATATCTTAACAGGTTGGATTGCCTGTGTCTCCACTCCCTGCTTCAGTAATGCGGATAAACCATCAGCCACAAATAAAAATAAGAAGGGGGACAATGGGTCACCTTACCGAAGCCCACGCGACGGTGCATAACTACCAGGCTTGGGACGCCTCTTAATAATGTTCTGAAGGTGACACACCCCTGCAGCATATTCTACCTCCTCAGTGACCTCTTGCAGGAACATCTATGGATTGCGGCTCCCAGTTTTTTTTTTGAGTCTATTGCGGCTCCCAGTCGAAGGCCTCAAAAGCGACCACATGTTCGCATTAGGGTGATGGGCCTTAGCACTGGTGCAGACTTAAGAGCCCCTTCAAAGGCCGCCGAATAGACCCAATCCTCCAACTATTCTGTAGACCTCCCAAGCAGCTCTAGGACAATCTCGAGGTCCGGCTTCAGCCAAGGATCATCATCAAATAAGGTCCCAACGGTGAAACAAAGGGTTGTCTTCATCATCTCAGCCACCGCCGCGACTTCTTGAAGTCGGTCCTCTGCATCGGGAGCTCCTATAGGGCGTCGGGAACACAGCGAGCGCGCATCCCAAGCTCCCCCTTCGTGCCCACATGGGCCGGCCCATGTTGGGCCGGGATGCTGCCTGTTTTTTTTCTTTTCTATTTTTTCTTTTTCTCAGTAATTCGGGATATAAAAAAGTTTCAAATTTTAGAACAAATTACTAATTTTAATTAAAACAATCATGATTTCAAAAAATGTTCAAAAATTTGTAAGAAAATGTTCATAAATTTAAAAATGTTCATGATTTCAAATAATGTTCAGGAATTCTAAAAAATGTTCACAAATTTGTAAAAAATGATCATAATTTCAAAAACTGATTCTTGAATTAAAGAAATGTTCATGATTCAAAAAAATGTTCTTGATTTCAAAAAATGTTCTCGAATTCAAAAACATTTTCATGAATTAAGAGAATGTTCAACATTTCGAAAAATTGTTTAGGATTTCCAAATAATGTTCTTTTGTTTTGAAAAATGTTCACAATTTCAAAGAAATGTTCATGAATGCTCAAAATTTCAGAAAAGTGTTCACGATTTAGGCAAAAGAATTCACAATTTTTAAAAATTATTTGTGAGTTTTAAAAATCTTGATGATTTCAAAAATGTTCATGGTTTCAAATTTTGAAATTTGATGAACATTTTTTCAATCCGATGAACAAAAAAGGAATTTTAAGAATATTTTTTGAATCGTTGAGCATTTTTACACATTGATGAACATTTTTTGAATTTTATACAAAAAAATGTTCACGAATTTGGAAAGAAAATAAAAAAAATAAAAAATAATAAAATTTGAATTTAGTGAACAAATTATGAAATCGACGAACAAATTTTGAATGTGGTGAACAATTTTTGAAATGAATGAACACATTTCGAATTTTATGAACATTTTTTGAATTTGATGAACAATATTTTAAATCAATGAACAAAATTCGAATTTGATAAACATTTTTTGAATTTGATGAACTAATTTTGAATTTTGATGAACATTTTTTCAACCCAATGAAGAAAAAAGGAATTTTATGAACATTTTATGTATCATTGAACGTTTTTACACATTGATGAACATATTTTTATTTTGCTACAAAAAAATGTTCACAGATTTGGAAAGAAAAAGAAAAAAGAAAAAGAAAAAGGGAAACAGAAAAGAAAAGAAAAAAAGAAAAAGAAAAGAAAAGAACTCAAGAAAAAACGAAAAAGAAAGATAAACGGTATATGGGCCGGCCCATACGAACGCCCAGCGCGCCACTAAAAAAAGGTCGCTCGGCGGCGCCCTATGTGCCATATAGGAACCCCGCTCTGCGTCCTCAAATTGGATCTCAGGGAGCGGAACTACAAAAGGCAATACATGGAGCCCATTATGACATCTGGAGGCCTCCAAAGTCGCCTTACACTGAAGACAAAAGATAAAACACTTGGCAGCGGCCTAGAGACCGCGGCACTACTGTTGTGCCTCAGCAAGCTGCGTAGGAGTCTCTCCGTCGTCCTTCGAAGCAGGGCAATCATTTGTTCAGCCTCCTGGGCTGCCTTAGCCTGCTCCGATGCCTTCTTCTCCAGTTCTCCGCAGCATCCAAGTCACGCCGAACCAAGCCCTGAAGGTCTTTACCCTTCTCCATGTCATCATGGAATACATGGCAGGCCTCCTGTTCTCGCTGAAGGGCGGCCTCCATATCATGTTTGGAGGATAACACCGTCTCCATCTCTTTTTGGCTAGCCTGCTCGACTTATTCAGGGCCTGTTCGGAACGAAGGTACAGAAAACATAGGAATATGTACAAGCAGAGGAATATGAAAGGAAGACAGTTGCAAAACTTTGTATCAAGAAACCTCAGGAAAGTCGCATGAAGAGGTGTTCGGTTGGATGTAGGAAACCACAGTAAGACTACTGAGTACAACTACTCCTAGAATATTTTATATGAATTTTTTATGGAGCTGCACAGGATTACTGTCGTCTTTCACCTCACGTATCCCACTTGAAGGGATTTGTTTATTCGGTCTATGCAGGGCAATAACTGTGCTCCTAGGGTGTCCGCCCAAAAAAAGAACTCCGAGTGAATGTTTGCAATCCTGCGGAATTAGTGAGCTGATGGAAGTTTTCCTGTGAAATACTGTCTGCAATGGAAAATTTCCCACAGGAATAGCATTCCTCCAAATTCCAGTAGAATTACCGTGAAGCGAACAGGTCCTCAACCTCCTTTTGGGCTTGGGAGGCCTTGTCCACGTCTTGAGGAAGGGTCGTAGCCTTCACGGGGGATGCACAAGAAAACAATCACGCCACAGTGACCAAGTGAGCACATCAGAAGCGGAACCTCGCAGGCACAATCTAAGGTCATAACTTACATGAAGAGTTGTCCTCGTCACATTGAAGGACTTCGGCCTTCTGCTAAAGAGACACGAGTTACCTTTCTAGTTCCAACACTTGTGCGACAAGGTCATGATATCTCTCGGCAAGCACATGGAAAAATACATACAAGTATACACTGGGCACCGGGGTCTACGACTACCCCAACTATACCCGAAGAGGGTCATACCTTGAAGTTGGGGCCCACAACATGCCCCACTTCCTTTAGGACCTCCCATAGACGCATCAACACTTCATCAGCGCCCCCCAAGGGTGCGCCGACCTCCGGATAGAAAAGAGGAGGCCCCTAGTGGTGGACCGGCTGACGCTATTGCTACCTCTTGAGCACTGCGTTGGTTTTTCCTTGAAGAGGAAAGGGTGATGTAGTAAAGCAGCATAAGTATTTCTCTCAGTTTTTGAGAACCAAGGTATCAATCCAGTAGGAGATCACGCTCAAGTCCCACACACCTACACAAACAAATAAGAATCTCGCAACCAACGCGATAAGGGGGTTGTCAAGCCCTTCTTGGTCACTTACAAGAGTGAGATCTGATAGATATGATAAGATAATATTTTTGGTATTTTATGATAAAGAGAAATAAATATGCAAAGTAAAATAAAGGCAAAGGAAATAACTAAGTATTGAAAGATTAATATGATGGAAGATAGACCCGGGGCCATAGGTTTCACTAGTGGCTTCTCTCAAGAGCATAAGTATTACGGTGGGTAAACGAATTACTGTCGAGCAATTGATAGAATTGAGCATAGTTATGAGAATATCTAGGTATGATCATGTATATAGGCATCACGTTCGAGACAAGTAGACCGACTCCTACCTGCATCTACTACTATTACTCCACACATCGACCGCTATCCAGCATGCATCTAGAGTATTAAATTCAAGAGAACAGAGTAATGCTTTAAGGAAGATGACATGGCGTAGAGGGACAAACTCATGCAATATGATATAAACCCCATATTTTTATCCTCGATGGCAACAATACAATATGTATCGGTTCCCTTTCTGTCACTGGGATCGAACACCGCAAGATTGAACCCAAAGCTAAGCACTTCTCCCATTGCAAGAAAGATCGATCTAGTAGGCCAAACCAAACTAATAATTCGAAGAGACTTGCAAAGATAAACCAATCATACATAAAAGAATTCAGAGGAGAATCAAATATTGTTCATAGATAATCTGGATCATAGACCCACAATTCATCGGATCTCGACAAACACACCGCAAAAGAAGATTACATCGAATAGATCTCCAAGAAAATGGAGGAGAACTTTGTATTGAGATCCAAAGAGAGAGAAGAAATCATCTAGCTAATAACTATGGACCCGTAGGTCTGAAGTAAACTACTCACACATCACCGGAGAGGCCATGGAGTTGATGAAGAGGCCATCTGTGATCAATGCCCCCTCCGGCGGAGCTTCGGAAAAGGCCCCGAGATGGGATCTCTCGAGTACAGAAGGTTGTGGCGATGGAATTAGGTTTTCGTGGTGCTCCTGGATGTTTGGAGGTACGTGGATATATATAGGAGGAAGAAGTACGTCGGTGGAGCAATTGAGGGCCCACAAGGGTGGAGGGCGCGCCTAGGGGGGTAGGCGTGCCCCCCTGCCTCGTGTCGTCCTCCCTCGTTTCCTGACGGCCACTCCAAGTCTCCTGGATCACGTTTGTTGAGAAAATCACGTTCCCGAAGGTTTCATTCCGTTTGGACTCCATTTGATATTCCTTTTCTTCGAAACCCTAAAATAGGCAAAAAAAACAACAATTTGGGCTGGGCCTCCGGTTAGTAGGTTAGTCTCAAAAATGATATAAAAGTGTAAAATAAAGCCCATTAACATCCGAAATAGATAATATAATAGCATGGAGCAATCAAAAATTATAGATACATTGGAGACATATCAAGCATCCCCAAGCTTAATTCCTGCTCGTCCTCGAGTAGGTAAATGATAAAAGAAGAATTTTCGATGTGGAATGCTTTCTAACATATTTCTCAATGTAATTTTTCTTTATTGTGGCATTAATGTTCAGATCCATAAGATTAAAGATAAAAGTTTAATATTGACATAAAAATAATAATACTTCAAGCATACTAACTAAGCAACTATGTCTTGTCAAAATAACATGGTCAAAGAAAGTTATCCCTACAAAATCATATAGTCTGGCTATGCTCTATCTTCACCACACAAAATATTTAAATCATGCACAACCCCAATGACAAGCCAAGCAATTGTTTCATACTTTTGATATTCTCAAACTTTTTCAATCGTCACGCAATATATGAGCGTGAGCCATGGATATAGCACTATGGTGGAATAGAATGGTGGTTGTGGAGAAGACAAAAAGGAGAATATAGTCTCACATCGACTAGGCGTATCAACGGGCTATGGAGATGCCCATTAATAGATATCAATGTGAGTGAGTAGGGATTGCCATGCAACGGATTCACTAGAGCTATAAGTATATGAAAGCTCAACAAAAGAAACTAAGTGGGTGTGCATCCAACTTGCTTTCTCACGAATACATAGGGCATTTTAAGGAAGCCCATCATTGGAATATACAAGCCAAGTTCTATAATGAAAAATTCCCACTAGTATATGAAAGTGATATCATAGGAGACTCTCTATATGAAGAACATAGTGCTACTTTGAAGCACAAGTGTGGAAAAAGGATAGTAACATTGTCCCTTCTCTCTTTTCTCCCATTTTTTTATTTGGGCCTTCTTTCTTTTTTTTCTTTGGCCTCTTTTTTTTCATCCGGAGTCTCATCCCGACTTGTGGGGGAATCATAGTCTCCATCATCCTTTCCTCACTTGGGACAATGCTCTAATAATGATGATCATCACACTTTATTTACTTATAACTCAAGAATTACAACTCAATACTTAAACAAAATATGACTCTATGTGAATGCCTCCGGCGGTGTACCGGGATGTGCAATGATGCATGAGTGACATGTATGACGAATTATGAACGGTGGCTTTGCCACAAATACGATGTCAACTACATGATCATGCAATCAATATGATAATGATGAAGCGTGTCATAATAATGGAACGATGGAAAGTTGCATGGCAATATATCTCGGAATGGCTATGGAAATGCCATAATAGGTAGGTATGGTGGCTGTTTTGAGGAAGGTATATGGTGGTTTTATGGTACCGGCGAAAGTTGCACGATACTAGAGAGGCTAGCAATGGTGGAAGGGTGAGAGTCGTATAATCCATGGACTCAACATTAGTCATAAAGAACTCACATATTTATTGCAAAAATTTACAAGTTATCAAAGCAAAGTATTACGCACATGCTCCTAGGGGGATAGATTGGTAGGAAAAGACCATCGCTCGTCCCCGACCGCCACTCATAAGGAAGACAATCAATAAATAAATCATGCTCCGACTTCATCACATAATAGTTCACCATACGTGCATGCTACGGGAATCACAAACTTCAACACAAGTATTTCTCAAATTCACAACTACTCAACTAGCATGGCTCTAATATCACCATCTCCATATCTCAAAACAATTATCAAGTATCAAACTTCTCATAGTATTCAATGCACTTATATGAAAGTTTTTATTATTGCCATTTTTTTCTAAAGGACTCTCAAAATAATATAAGTGAAGCATGAGAGAACAATAGTTTCTATAAAACAAATCCACCACCGTGCTCTAAAAGATATAAGTGAAGCACTAGAGCAAAAACTATATAACTCAAAAGATATAAGTGAAGCACATAGAGTATTCTAATAAATTTCAACTCATGTGAGTCTCTCTCAAAAGGTGTGTACAGCAAGGATGATTGTGGTAAACTAAAAAGCAAAGACTCAAATCATACAAGACGGTCCAAGCAAAACACATATCATGTGGTGAATAAAAATATAGCTCCAAGTAAAGTTACCGATAGGCGAAGACGAAAGAGGGGATGCCTTTCGGGGCATCCCCAAGCTTAGGCTTTTTGGTGTCCTTCAATATTACCTTGGGTGCCATGGGCATCCCCAAGCTTAGGCTCTTGCCACTCTTTGTTTCATAATCCATCAAATCTTTACCCACAACTTGAAAACTTTACAACACAAAACTCAAAATAGAAAATCTCGTGAGCTCCGTTAGCGAAAGAAAATAAAACACCACTTCAAGTTAGTGTAATCAACTCATTCTTTATTTATATTGGTGTTAAACCTAATGTATTCCAACTTCTCTATGGTTTATAAACTCTTTTACTAGCCATAGATTCATCAAAATAAGCAAACAACACAAGAAAAATAGAATCTGTCAAAAACAGAACAGGCTATAGTAATCTGTAGCTAACGCAAGTTCTGGATCCCGAAAAATTCTAAAATAAATTTCTGGACGTGAGGAATTTATCTATTAATCATCTACAAAAAGAATTAACTAAATATCACCTTAGAAATAAAAATGGCAGCAATTCTCGTGAGCGCTAAAGTTTCTGTTTTCTACAGCAAGATCAAAAAGACTTTCCCCAAGTCTTCCCAACGGTTCTACTTGGCACAAACACTAAGTAAACACAAAAAACACAACCAAAACAGAGGCTAGGTAAATTATTTATTATTAAATAGGAGCAAAAATCAAGGAATAATAATAAAATGGGTTTCCTCCCAACAAGCGCTATTGTTTAACGCCCCTAGCTAGGCATAAAAGCTAAGATAGATCTAGGTGTTGCCATAATAATAGGATAAATCACGAAAACTCATTTCATATTCTCTACGTTCAGCAGCAAGTTTTCTTTGAGGCAAGCAAAAGTAATCAAAAGGGCTAAATTTAATGGGACAAAAGTCCCCAAGATCAATTTTGGGAGGTATAGGTTCCTCCTATGGCCCTTCATATTGCATAACCAATTCATCATATAAGCATTCTTTTGACAAAACTTCATGAGCATAGACTCGAGAGAATAACCTAGCTCGTTATTACCAATAGCAAAATCATCATTAAGTTGGTAGGGACCTTTTTTCTAAGGTTCTCATTAAAAGCAACATAGTCTAAAGATTGAAAACGCATTATTTCCTCTTGATCAAAGAGGATTGCCTCTATGGGAGGACGGCCAGAGTCCACCCTATAGTGGGAAAAGATTGCTTTGGCCTCTTTTATTATAAATCTGAACTCATGAGCCAAAAAGATAGTAGCGGCATGCTTAACAAAAGAATGCTCAATATTAGAAAATTCTAGGAAAATCCTTTGTATGCAAGGATTCATGTGCATAAATTGCCTTTCAAGTTCAACTACAAGCATGGAGATAGCGTCCGCAAGACTACTAGTTCTATGAAGGATAGAACTACCCATAGAAGGCAAAGCACTGGCACAAGTAAAGAAATCTTGGATAACTCCCTTCCCAATGATATTACCGCTACCAATCCGAAACTTTTTAGTATGTAAAATAGTAGGGTTTTCAGGAGGGTCATCAAAGCATCAAAATTTTCCATATTATTATCCTTATCAACGATAACCTCCCCAGTTTCAGACATGAAGGCAACAGGTTGCAAAAAGAACAAGCACACAGAAGGCAGGAAGGAAAAAGAGGCGGCTGGAAAGAGAGGGAGAGAGGAAGAGAGGGCAAATAAAACGACAAGGGTGAAGTGGGGGAGAGGAAAATGAGAGGCAAATGGCAAATAATGTAATGCGAGGGATAAGATCTTGTGATGGGTACTTGGTATATTTTGACTTGGTAATGGCGCTAGAAATGACTCGTTGTGGGAGTCAAATCTTGACTTGACTTGGCGCGAATGTCCCCGGCAACGGCGCCAGAAATCCTTCTTGCTACCTCTTGAGCACTGTGTTGGTTTTCCCTTAAAGAGGAAAGGGTGATGCAGTAAAGCAGCGTAAGTATTTCCCTCAGTTTTTGAGAACCAAGGTATCAATCCAGTAGGAGATCACGCTCAAGTCCCACGCACCTACACAAACAAATAAGAACCTCGCAACCAACGCGATAAAGGGGTTGTCAAGCCCTTCTCGGTCACTTACGAGAGTGAGATCTGATAGATATGATAAGATAATATTTTTGGTATTTTTATGATAAAGAGAAATAAATATGCAAAGTAAAATAAAGACAAAGGAAATAACTAAGTATTGGAAGATAGACCCGGGGGCCATAGGTTTCACTAGTGGCTTCTCTTGAGAGCATAAGTATTACGGTGGGTAAACGAATTACTGTCGAGCAATTGATAGAATTGAGCATAGTTATGAGAATATCTAGGTATGATCATGTATATAGGCATCACGTCCGAGACAAGTAGGCCGACTCCTGCCTGCATCTACTACTATTACTCCACACATCGACCGCTATCCAGCATGCATCTAGAGTATTAAGTTCGAGAGAACAGAGTAATGCTTTAAGGAAGATGACATGATGTAGAGGGATAAACTCATGCAATATGATATAAACCCCATATTTTTATCCTTGATGGCAACAATACATTACATATCGGCTCCCTTTCTGTCACTGGGATCGAACACCGCAAGATTGAACCCAAAGCTAAGCACTTCTCCCATTGCTAGAAAGATCGATCTAGTAGGCCAAACCAAACTGATAATTCGAAGAGACTTGCAAATATAAACCAATCATACATAAAAGAATTCAGAGGAGAATCAAATATTGTTCATAGATAATCTGGAACATACACCCACAATTCATCGGATCTCGACAAACACACCGCAAAAGAAGATTACATCAAATAGATCTCCAAGAAAATCGAGGAGAACTTTTTATTGAGATCCAAAGAGAGAGAAGAAGCCATCTAGCTAATAACTATGGACCCGTAGGTCTGAAGTAAACTACTCACACATCACCGGAGAGGCCATGGAGTTGATGTAGAGGCCCTCCGTGATCAATGCCCCTCTAGTGGAGCTCCGGAAAAGGCCCCGAGATGGGATCTCTTGAGTACAGAAGGTTGCGGTGGTGGAATTAGGTTTTCGTGGTGCTCCTGGATGTTTGGGGGGTACGTGGATATATATAGGAGGAAGAAGTACGTCGATGGAGCAACGAAGGGCCCACGAGGGTGGAGGGCGCGCCCAGGGGGGTAGGCGCGCCCCCTGCCCCCTGCCTCGTTCCTTCGTCCCTTGTTTCTTGACGGCCAATCCAAGTCTCCTGGATCACGTTTGTTGAGAAAATCATGTTCTCGAAGGTTTCATTCCTTTTGGAGTCCGTTTGATATTCCTTTTCTTCGAAACCCTAAAATAGGCAAAAAAAACAGCAATTTGGGTTGGGCCTCCGGTTAGTAGGTTAGTCCCAAAAATGATATAGAAGTGTAAAATAAAGCCCATTAACATCCAAAATAGATAATATAATAGCATGGAGCAATCAAAAATTATAGATACGTTGGAGATGTATCAGCTATCGCCGAGCGATCAGCACCGCTAGCTACGACCTTCATGGACACAGATGTCGCTGCCACGCTCGCCAAGGGAAAGATAAAATTACCAAAGGAGCCCGACCTCTCCGCGTGGGTGGGCGACGAGCCCACAACAAAGGCGGCTCTACATCCTCACCAACCTTGGCCACGCGCTCCGCCTCGGCACCCACTATGGGCTCCATGGTGGACCTCCTACAAATGGATGAATTTTTTGAAGCTCTACAGTACCTATTGAACGCACAAGGAGCCCGGGGGTAATGCTTACCCGTGGACTGACGTTCGACCCCCGAAGAAGGGGCCTTCGGTGACAATGGCGCACCAGGCACCATTGCCAGCAGCATGGCTGTGATCATGGCTACCACGGAGGGCCCCTCAGCATACGAGGTCCCCGATCCATGAGGGACAGCCCTAAGAAGGAACAAAACCAAAGGTCAATGACTCTGGGACTAGCGAGAAGTGAAACCAGACCGTGGTGAAGCATGACTTACGGAATGACCGCTGGAATGTGTCTACTCTGCAGCGGTGCTGGGACGGTGAGGGGAATCTGCAGGCTTGGGGACTCTATGAGCTGCCATGAAGCTCACGACGACTGTTGCAGGCCGGGGCCTCCTCTCGAGGACCACGGCGAAGTTTCTTGAGGGGCTGGCACTATTGGGGAACGTAGCATGCAATTTCAAAAAAATTCCTACGATCACGCAAGATCTATCTAGGAGATGCATAGCAACGAGAGGGGGAGAGTGTGTCCACGTACCCTCGTAGACCGAAAGCGTAAGCGTTAGGTTAACGCGGTTGATGTAGTCAAACGTCTTCACAATCCAACTGATCAAGTACCGAATGTACGGCACCTCCAAGTTCAGCACATGTTCTGCTCGATGATGTCCCTCGAACTCTTGATCCAGCAGAGGGTCGAGGGAGAGTTTCATCATCACGACAGCGTGGTGACAGTGATGGTGATGTGATCCGCGCAGGGCTTCACCTAAGCACTACGTGAAAATGACCAGAGGAGTAAACCGTGGAGAGAGACGCCGCACATGGCTTGGAACAATTGGTGTGTCTCCAAGGGGTGCCCTGCCCACATATATAAAGGAGGGAGAGGAGGAGGCCGGCCACCAGGGGCGCGCCAACGGGGGAGTCCTATTAGGACTCCACTCCTAGTAGGATTCACCCTCCTTTTTTCCTTCTCATGGAGGGGGAAAGAGGGAAGGGAGAGGGAAGAGGAGAAGGAAAGGGGGTGCCCCCCTCCCCTAGTCCAATTTGGACTCCCTATGGGAGGGGGCGCGACCACCCCTTGTGGGCTGCCTCCCCTCTCCCCTATGGCCCATGTAGGCCCAATACTTCCCCGGGGGGTTCCGGTAACCCCTCGGTTCTCCGAAAAAATACTCGTACCATTCCAAAACTATTCCAGTGTCCGAATATCATCGTCCAATATATAAACTTTACCTCTCGACCATTTCGAGACTCCTCGTCATGTCCGTGATCTCATCCGGGACTCCGAACAAACTTTGGTCACCAAAACACATAACTCATATACATATCGTCATCGAATGTTAAGCATGTGGACCCTACGGGTTCGAGAACTATGTATACATGACCGAGACTCATCTCCGGTTAATAACCAATAGTGGAACCTGGATGCTCATATTGGTTCCTACATATTCTACGAAGATCTTTATCGGTTAAACCGTAATGACAACATACGTAATTCCCTTTGTCATCGGTATGTTACTTGCCTGAGATTTGATCGTCGGTATCCTCATACCTAGTTCAATCTCGTTACCGGAAAGTCTCTTTACTCGTTCCGTAATGCATCATTGCGCAACTAACTCATTATTCACATTGCTTGCAAGGCTTATCGTGATGTGCATTACCGAGAGGGCCCAGAGATACCTCTCCGATACACGGAGTGACAAATCCTAATCTCGATGTATGCCAACCCAACAAACACCTTCGGAGACACCTGTAGAGCATCTTCATAATCACCCAGTTACATTGTGGCGTTTGATAGCACACAAGGTGTTCCTCCGGTATTCGGGAGTTGCATAATCTCATAGTCAGAGGAATATGTATAAGTCATGAAGAAAGCAATAGCAATAAAACTTAACGATCATTATGCTAAGCTATCAGATGGGTCTTGTCCATCACATCATTCTCCTAATGATGTGATCCTATTAATCAAATGACAACACATGTCTATGGTATGGAAACTTAACCATCTCTGATTAACGAGCTAGTCTAGTAGAGGCATACTAGGGACACTTTGTTTTGTCTTTGTATTCAGACATGTATCAAGTTTCCGGTTAATACAACTCTAGCATGAATAATAAACATTTATCATGATATAAAGAAATATAAATAACAACTTTATTATTGCCTCTAGGGCATATTTCCTTCAGGCACAACACCTCAACCGTGTCCTCCTTTAGCTTACCATCACAAACTTCATCTTCCCCGGCTTCCTCGATGTCGCCTGTGTCATCATCGTCGTCGTCGTCATCAACATTATCATAATCATCGTCATCATCACCACCCCACCTCTGCCACAGCCGCTATTGTGGACGCTAGGTGAAGAGGTCATGTCCTCGCCCCCTCCTAGTCATTGAGGTCTCCCTCATCCGCGTCACCGGAGGCCTCCTCCATGGAGCCATCTTCTTCGGAGGCCTCTGCGGGGGCCTCTTTCCACTTCTTAGCAGATCCACCCTTCGCCCAGACAGGCTGAGGAGGGGATGCCATCATCAGAGTGGTCAGGGTGGGGCTCACTTGTTGCCCCGGCAGCAGGGGCTCTAAGTGGTAAATTGCGAAGGCGGCAAACCCCTATTCAACAATAACAGAGAGTGGTACGACTAAATACCCCAACCTCTAATGAAGACAAAATTACAAAGAATACTTACATTCCACGGCGGGAGGTGATAACAGATGTCGCTTGAAGCTACGTCGGTATTTCCCCAAAGAGGAAGGGATGGTGCAGCACAGCGGTGGTAGCTATTTCCCTTAAATATGAAACCAAGGTTAACGAACCAGTAGGAGAACCAAGAAACACAACGTAAGCAGCCCCTGGACAACCCGACGTGTTAAAGGGGTTGTCAATCCCTTTCGGGTAACGGTGGCAGAAATTGGTGCGTTGACGGGAGAAAGTTGTAAATATTGATAGATCGAACGCCAAATAAAATAAATTGCAGCAAGGTATTTTTTTTATTTTTCGATTAATAGATCTGAAAATAAAAGGCAAATAAAATAGATCGCAAAGGCAAATAATATGAGAAAGAGACGCGGGGGTCGTAGGTTTCACTAGTGGCTTCTCTCGAGAAAAATAGCAAACGGTGGGTAAACAACTTACTGTTGGGCAATTGATAGAACTTCAAATACTCACTATGATATCCAGGCAATGATCATTACATAGGCATCACGTCCAAGATTAGTAGACCGACTCGTGCCTGCATCTACTACTGTTAGTCGACACATCGACCGCTATCCAGCATGCATCTAGCGTATTAAGTTCCTGGAGAAACGGAGTAATGCAATAAGAATGATGACATGATGTAGACAAGATCTATCTATGTAGAGATACACCCCATCATTTTATCCTTAGTAGCAACGATACATACGTGTCGGTTCCCCTTTGTCATTGGGATCAAGCACTGTAAGATCGAGCCCACTACAAAACACCTCTTCCCATTGCAAGAGAAATAGATCAAGTTGTCCAAAAAACCAAAATATCAGAGAAGAAATACAAGGCTATAAGCAATCATGCATAAAAGAGATCAAAGAAACTCAAATACTTTCATGGATACAAAAAAAGATCTAATCATAAACTCAAAGTTCATCTAGTCCCAACAAACACACCACGAAAAGAGTTACATCATATGGACCTCCAAGAGACAGTTGTATTGAGAATGAAACGAGAGAGAGGAAGCCATCTAGCTACTAACTACGGACCCGAAGGTCTACAAATAACTACTCACGCATCATCGGAGAGGCACCAATGGAGGTGGTGAACCCCATCCGTGATGGTGTCTAGATTGGATCTGGTGGTTCTGGACTCTGCGGCGGCTGGAATTTATTTTCGCCGACTCCCTAGGGTTTCTGAAATATTGGGGTATTTATAGAGCAAAGAGGCGGTCCGGGGGGCACCCGAGGTGGGCACAACCCACCAAGGCACGCAGGGGCCTCCTGGCGCGCCCTGGTGGGTTGTGCTCTCCTCGGAGCACCCCCAGGCGCAGCCTTGGCCCATTAGGTGTCTTCTGGTCCATAAAGAATCTCCATAAAGTTTCGTGGCATTTGGACTCCGTTTGGTATTGATTTTATGCGATGTAAAAAACATGCAAAAAACAGCAACTGGCACTTGGCACTATGCCAATAGGTTAGTACCAAAAAATGATATAAAATGGTGATAAAATGATTATACAACATCCAAGATTGATAATATAACAGCATGGAACAATAAAAAATTAT
Organism: Triticum dicoccoides; assembly: GCF_002162155.2. Lineage (NCBI taxonomy): Eukaryota > Viridiplantae > Streptophyta > Magnoliopsida > Poales > Poaceae > Triticum > Triticum dicoccoides. Next base: position 489,678,380 of record NC_041386.1, read on the forward strand.
AGATACGTTGGAGACGTATTAATAACCCACAAGTATAGGGGATCGCAACAATTTTCGAGGGTAGAGTATTCAACCCAAATTTATTGATTCGACACATGGGGAGCCAAAGAATATTTGCAAGTATTAACAACTGAGTTGTCAATTCAAGCACACCTGGAGATTAATTATCTATAGCAAAGTGATCAATAGCAAAGTAGTATGATAGTTTTTATAGTAGTAGCAACATCAATAGTAACGGTAACAGTGATAGCAATGATTTTGTAGCAAGTGCAATAGTAACAATAGCAATGGTAACTTAGCACGAACAATATGAGAGAAATTCGTAGGCATTGGATCGGTGAATTGTTGGATGATATTCATCATATAATAGTCACAACCTAGGGCGACACGGTTCTAGCTCCAGCTCATAAATATAATGTAGGCATGTATTCCGTAAATAGTCATACATGCTTATGGAAAAAACTTGCATGACATCTTTTGTCCTACCCTCCCGTGGCAGCAGGGTCGTATGTACTATTGGAAACTAAGGGATATCAAGGCCTCCTTTCAATAGAGAACCAGAACAAAACATTAACACATAGTGAATACATGAACTCCTCAAACTCCGATCATCACTGGGAAGTGTCCCAACTTCTGTCACTCTGGGTTTGCCGGATCATAACACGTAGTAGGTGACTATAACTTCAGCTTGTCCAATAGTTCGTTCCCTGAAAACACAACCAACAAAACTATGTAGGAAATCCCTAGCACATTGGTTAGTACATTATAGAAGATATCAAGTATTTCATTGTTCTTAAGAGGATGAACAGGCAAAGCATTAAGCAATTGGAGAAGCCCCCCCAAGCTTGTGGGAGACTCTCTTCTTCAATTTGCACGAAGTTAAATATTTCCTGTAAGGCGGCTTGTTTCTTATGAGTAGGAAAATATTTTTCAGAGAAGTAATAAATCATATCCTGGGGACTACACACACAACCAAGAGCAAGAGTATTATACCAAGTCTTAGCATCACCCTTTAATGAGAATCGGAATAATTTGAGAATATGATAATAGTGAATCTTCTCATCATGAGCAAAAAGGGTGGCTATGTCATTCAACTTAGTAAGATGTGCCACAACAATTTCAGTTTCATAACCATGGAAAGGATCATATTCAACCAAAGTAATTAACTTTGGGTCGACAAAGAATTCATAATCCTTATCATCAACAAGGATAGGTGAAGTAGCAAACTTGGGATCACATTTCATTCTAGCATTCAAAGATTTTCTTTCAGTTTGCATAATAATTTCTTAAAATCATCCCTATCATTGCAAGCAAGGAATTTTCTAGTTGTCTCCTCATCCATAACATAACCTTTCGGTACCTTTGGCAATTCATATCTAGGAGAACTAGGTGTAATAGGTGTTTTAAGATTTTCAGTTCCAAGCTCTTCATCAGTTTCAGCATTCTCAAAAGCTTTAGTTCTAGCAAGTTGTTCATCAAGAAATTCACCTAGTGCCACATTATCATCAAGCAAGGTACTAGAAGCTACATGAATATCATTCATAGCAGAAGTGGCATCATCAATAACTTGCACATATCAGGATTAATAGCATGTGGTGTTGTTGCAATTTTACTTATAACAGAAGGTGAATCAAGTACAGAGCTAGATGGCAGTTCCTTACCTCTCCTCGTCTTAGAGGGAAAAATCTTAGTCTTACCATCCTTCAGATTCTTCATAGTGATAATTTGATAATAATCCCAAGTGACTCAACAAATATAGCTATGCTCCTCGGCAATGGCGCCAGAAAAAGGTCTTGATAACCCACAAGTATAGGGGATCAAAACAGTTTATGAGGGTAGAGTATTCAACCCAAATTTATTGATTCGACATAAGGGGAGAAGAAGAATATTTGCAAGTATTAGCAACTAAGTTGTCAATTCAACCACACCTGGAGATTAATTATCTGTAGCAAAGTGATTAGTATCAAAGTAGTATGATAGTTTTGATAGTAGTAGAAACAACAATAGTAACGGTAACAGTGATAGCAATGATTTTGTAGCAAGTGCAATAGTAACAATGGTAGTGGTAACTTAGCAAGAACAATATGAGATAAATTCGTAGGAATTGAATCGGTGAATTCGTTAGATGATATTCATCATATAACATTCATAACCTAGGGCGATACGGCACTAGCACCAGTTCATAAATATAATGTAGGCATGTATTCCGTAAATAGTCATACGTGCTTATGGAAAGAACTTGCATGACATCTTTTGTCCTACCCTCCAGTGGCAGCGGGGTCGTACGTCCTATTGGAAACTAAGGGATATTAAGGCCTCCTTTTAATAGAGAATCGGAACAAAGCATTAACACATAGTGAATACATGAACTCCTCAAACTACGGTCATCACCGGGAAGTGTCCCGACTTCTGTCACTCTGGGTTTTCCGGATCATAACACGTAGTACGTGACTACAGCTTGCAAGATTGGATCTAGAACATAGATACAACGATGATAACATAAATGGTTCAGATCTGAAATCATGGCACCCGGGCCCAAAGTGACAAGCATTAAGCATGGCAAATTCACAGCAACATCAATCTCAGAACATAATTGATATTAGGGGTCAAGTCCTAACAAAACTAACTCGATTACAAGATAAATCTCATCCAACTCCTCACCGACCAGCGAGCCTACGAAGGAATTACCCACTCCCGGTGGGGAGCATCATGGAATTGGAGATGGAGAATGGTTGGTGATGACGAAGATCGAAGATCCCTCTCTCAAGAGCCCCAAACGAACTCCAGATCTGGCCTCCCGATGAAGAACAGGTGGTGGTGGCGGCGGCTCTGTCTCATGAAACGCGATAATTCTATCTCCCTAATTTTTCTCTCCAAATATGTGAATTTATAGCATAGGAATCAGGGTCTGCGGGGCCACCAGGTGGGGACAACCCACCTGGGCGCGCCTGGAGGGGGGCATGCCCTAGTGGATTGTGCCCACCCTGGTGCCCCCCTTCGGTGGTTCTTGGATCCATAAATTCTTATTTATTGAATAAAAAATCCTCGCAAAGTTTTATTCCAATTCGAGAACTTTTATTTTTGCACAAAAAACAACACCATGGTAGTTCTGCTGAAAACAACGTCAGTCCAGGTTAGTTTCATTCAAATCGTGCAAATTAGAGTCCAAAACAAGAGGAAAAGCATTAGGAAATGTAGATACGATGGAGATGTATCAGGAGGTAGGCCAAAAAAGGCTTGATGGCCTTCTTCTGTGATTTCATGATGGCATCGGCCCCCACCAAGAAACCAAGATAGGCGTCGATGTCCTCCGGGCTGAGTGCTACTTCTTGAGCTTGCGTTGGTTTTTCTCTTGAAGGGGAAAGGGTGATGCAGGAAAGTAGATATAAGTATTTCCCTTAGTTTGAGAACCAAGGTCACCAATGGTTGCACCTACAAAAACAAACAAATACTTGCACCCAACGCAATAAAGGGGTTGTCAATCCCTTCACGATTACTTTCAAGGATGAGATCTGATAGAGATAGACATAAAAGATAAATAAAAGTGCAAAATAAAGTAAAGGTAAATAAATTGCAGCAAGGTATTTTTGGGTTTTTGATTTTCTAGATCTGAAAATAATATGATAAAGGATAGAGCTCGGGGCCATAGTTTTCAATAGAGGATTCTCTCTTGAAAGAGCGCATACGGTGGGTAAACAAATTACTGTTGAGCAATTGATAGAAAATTGCAATGTTATGACGATATCTAAGGCAATGATCATGAATATAGGCATCACATCCGTGACAAGTAGACCCACTCCTCCCTGCATCTACTACTATTACTCCACACATCGACCGCTATCGAGCATGAATCTAGTGTATTAAAGTTAACAAGAACGGAGTAATGCCTTAAGCAAGATGACATGATGTAGAAGGATAGATCCAATCAATATGAATAAACCCCACCTTTTAATCCTTAATGGCAACAATACAAATACGTGCCTCGCTACCCTTTCTGTCGCTCGGTGAGGACACCGCAAGATTGAACCCATTACAAAGCACCTCTCCCTTTGCAAGAAAAATCAATCTAGTTGGCCAAACTAAATCAATAGATCAGAGAGAAATACAAAGCTATCTTAATCATGCATAAAAGAGTTTAGAGAAGACTCAAATAATACTCATAGATAATCTGATCATAAATCCACAATTCATCGGATCTCAACAAGCGCACCGCAAAATAAGATTACATTGAATAGATCTCCAAGAACATCGAGGAGAACATTGTATTGAAGATCAAAGAGAAAGAAGAATCCATCCAGCTACTAGCTATGGACCCATAGGTCTATGGTAAACTACTCACACATCATCGGAAGGGAAGCAAGGTTGATGTAGAGGCCCTCTATGATCGAATCCCCCTCCAACGGAGTACCAGAACAGGTCTCCATATGGGTTCTCACAAGGACAGAAACTTGTGGTGATGGGAAAGTATTTTTGGTGTGCCCTCTGGTATATGGGGAATATTTAGGTATTTATAGAGCAAAGATTAGGGTTGGAGGAGCATCAAGGGGCCCACAAGCCTGGGGTCGCGCCTCCCCCTAGGGTGCCTCTCCCGAGCTTGTCGCCAACTGGTTGCCCTCTAACCCTCTCCCGTAGGTACCTGGGTGTCTTCTGGTCCAAGAAAAATCCTCAAAAAGCTTCATTCCGTTTGGACTCCGTTTGGTATTGATTTTCTGTAAAGGACAAAAACAAGGAAAAAACAACAACTAGCACTTGGCACTAGGTCAATAGGTTAGTCATAAAAATGATATGAAATAGCATAATAATGCATAAAAAACATTGAAGATGGATAATATAATAGCATGGAACAATAAAAATTATAGATACGTTGGAGACGTATCACTGAGCTCCTCCTGGGAGACCCGCGCGGGGTCCCTTGGACCAATGTACTGGGATGGAGGGAGAGCCTAGGCCTGCAATGGCAAGACGCGGCGCGCCACCAATGTCCACACGATGTGGCCTCCGGTTAATCCATACTTCTTCACATGGGCAATAGCATCTGCAAGTGCCTTAGACTCTAGTGACAACCCAGTCAGCGGAGCCCACGAACGCAAGTTCTATGGGGCTCACTCACAAAGGCCAGCAGATCATCACCAAGGCCTTCCACGTAGAACTAGGACTAGTGCCACTCCCAAATGAATTTTGGGAGGTCAAAGGAGAGAAGGTGGAATTGGGGCGGAGCTGCAAGATGCCCCCCAAGGTCGCAAACCGCACCCTCGTCCATCTAGATGCAAACTCAGAAGAAATGTCAGAATAGCTCGAAGTGAGGAGTTGTTCCAAGGTAACCCTCACGAAAAGTGATGAAGTTGACGATGTGGAGCTCCCCGTTGGGTGGAATATGGTGCAGCTGGCAAGCAAAGAAACGGAGGAGGACACACATGAAGCCATGGAGCGGGATCCGAGCCCTCTCCCAAAGTACCCCAAGCACAAGACGTGCTCATAGTCGCGAGGCTCTGGTGGAACTTCTCCCGTTGGGAGCAAGACCCTTAGATCCATTGATGCGGCTTGAAGCTACGTCGGTATTTCCCCAAAGAGGAAGGGATGATGAAACACAACAATGGTAGGTATTTCCCTCAGTGATGAGACCAAGGTTATCGAACTAGTAGTAGAACCAAGCAACAACACGTAAGCGGCGCCTGCACACAAATAACAACTACTCGCAACCCGACGTATTAAAGGGGTTCCCAATCCCTTTCGGGTAATGGTCCTGGAAATTGGCAAAACGGACGTGAATAAATTGTAGTAGATTGATAGATCGAACGCCATATAAAATAAATAATAATAAATTGCAGCAAGGTATTTTTGTATTTTTGGTTTAACAGATCTGAAAATAAACGCAAAGGAAAATAGATCACAAAGGCAAATATATTAAAGAAGAGACCCGGGGGACGTAGGTTTCATTAGTGGCTTCTCTAGAGAAAAATAGCAAACAGTGGGTAAACAAATTACTGTTGGGAAATTGATAGAACTTCAAATAATCATGACGATATCCAGGCAATGATCATTATATAGGCATCACGTCCAAGATTAGTAGACCGACTCCTGCCTACATCTACTACTATTACTCCATACATCGACCACTGTCCAGCATGCATCTACTGTATTAAGTTCATGGGGAGACGGAGTAATGCAATAAGAACGATGACATGATGTAGACAAGATCTATCTATGTAGAGATAGAACCCATCGTTTTATCCTTAGTAGCAACTATACATACGTGTCGATTCCCTTTCGGTCACTGGGATCAAGCACCGTAAGATCGAACCCACTACAAAGCACCTCTTCTCATTGCAAGATAAATAGATCAAGTTGGCCAAACAAAACCCAAATATCGGTGAAGAAATACGAGGCTATAAGAGATCATGCATATAAGAGATCGAAGAAACTCAAATACTTACATGGATATAAAAAGATTGATCAGATCATAAACTCAAAGTTCATCGATCCCAACAAACACACCGCAAAAAGAGTTACATCATATGGATCTCCAAGAGACCATTGTATTGAGAATCAAGAGAGAGAGAGAGAGAGATGAATCCATCTAGCTACTTACTGCGGAACTGAAGGTCTACAAAGAACTACTCACGCATCATCGGAGAGGCACCAACATGGAGGTGGTGAACGCCATCCGAGATGGTGTCTAGATTGGATTTGGTGGTTCTGGACTCTGCGGCAGTTGGATCAATATTTTGTCGACTCCCCTAGGGTTTTGGGAATATTGGGGTATTTATAGAGCAAGGAGGCGGTCCCGGGGGCACCCGAGGTGGGCACAACCCACCAGGACGCGCCTGGGCTTCCTAGCGCGCCCTGGTGGGTTGTGCCTCCCTCGGGGCACCCCTCCCAGGCGCAGCTAGGGCCCGTTGTGTTCCTTCTGTCCCATAAAAATTCTTCGTAAAGTTTCATGGCATTTGGACTTCGTTTGATATTGATTTTCTGCGATGTAAAAAACATGGCAAAAACAGCAACTGGTACTTGGCACTATGTCAATAGGTTAGTACCAAAAATGATATAAAATGACTATAAAATGATTATAAAACATCCAAGATTGATAATATAACAGCATGGAACAATGAAAAATTATAGATATGTTGGAGACGTATCACCCGGGTCTCTTTCTCATATATTTGCCTTTGCGATCTACTTTTCCTTTGCATTTATTTTCAGATCTATTAAACCAAATATACAAAAATACTTTGTTGCACTATATTTTATTTGTGATCTATTTATTAAATCTATTACAACTTTCTTCCGTTAACGTAACAATTTCTAGCACCGTTACCCGAAAGGGATTGACAACCCCTTTAACATGTCGGGTTGCGAGTATTTGTTATTTGTGTGCAGGGGCCGTTTACATTGTGTTGCTTGGTTCTCCTACTGGTTCAATAACCTTGGTTTCATATCTGAGGTAAATAACTACCGCCATTGTGTTGCATCATCCCTTCCTCTTTGGGGAAATACTGACGTAGATTCAAGCGATATCAAACCCAACGAGGAGCAGAAGGAAATGACAAGTGGTTTTCAGCAAGGTAGCCCAATCCTTTTGAGGAAAAGGACATGCCAAAATGGTCTCTTATAGTAAGCAAAGCGTTCTTGAGGGTACACTGGAATTTCATCTAGTCACTTTCATCATGTTGGTTCGATTCGTGTTCGCTACTTTGATGATTTGATTTGTGGGTGGACCGGTGCATAGGTGTTGTTCTTACTTGAACAAACCTCCTACTTATGATTAACCCCCTCGCAAGCATCCGCAACTACGAGAAAATTATTAAGGATAAATCCTAACCATAGTATTAAACTTTTGGATCCAATAGGTCCCTTAAGGAATAGCACATAAACTAGGGTTTAAGATTCTGTCACTCTCGCAACCCATCATCTAATAACTACTCCACAATGCATTCCCTTAGGCCCAAATATGGTGAAGTGTCATGTAGTAGACATTCACATGACACCATTAAGGGAATCACAACATACATACTATCAAAATATCAAACACATATCAAGTTCACATGATTACTTGCAACATGATTTCTCCCGTGACCTCAAGAACAAAAGTAACTACTCACAAGTGATAAACATGCTCGAGATCAGAGGGGTATTAAATAGCATAATGGATCTGAACGTATAATATTCCACCAAATAAATCATATAGTAATCAACTACAAGATGTAATCAACACTACTAGTCACTCACAAGCACCAATCTATAGTTCCGGTAACAAGATTGAACACAAGAGATGAACTAGGGTTTGAGATGAGATGGTGCTGTTGAAGATGTTGATGGAGATTGCCCTCCCCAAGATGGGAGAGTTGTTGGTGATGATGATGACGATGATTTCCCCCTCCGGGAGGGAAGTTCTCGTGATGGAATCGCTCCGTTGGAGGGCAAAAGTGCTCATACCCAAGTTCCGTCTCGAGACGGCGGCGCTCTGTCCCGAAAGTCCTCTCCTTATTTTTTCTAGGACAAAATGACTTATATACCATAAGATGGGCACCGGAGGTGGGCCTGGGTGAGCACAACCCACCAGGGCGTGTCTGGGCTCCCTAGCGTGCCCAGGTGGGTTGTGCCCACCTGGTGGGGGCCCCCCTATGGTACTTATTTGCTCCAATATTCTTCATATATTCCATAAAAATTCTCCCTGAAGTTTCAGCTTGTTTGGAGTTGTGCAGAATAGGTAGCCCGACATAGCTTTTCCAGGTCTAGATTTCCAGCTGCCGAAATTCTCCTTCCTTGTGTGTACCTTGCAAATTATGAGAGAAAAGGCATTAGAATTACTCCAAAAAGCATTATTATGCATAAAAACATCATAAATAATAGTAGGAAAACATGATGTAAAATGGACGTATTAGGTAGCTGCTCTACCATATGTTGACAAAGAAGATTCATATTGTATCACCAACCGCGACCAAATATAAATGTCAAGACAACTCATGAATGAAATATACAAAGTTGCTATAAATTAGATTCTGGTAAAGGTATCAAATAAATGGTAGATGGGCGATGTAGCCATCAGAATGGAATTGGCTGGATTTGTTGAGAACCAACTAGGCAATAATGTTCAATTGGTACACGACAAACGTTGCATGAAGGAGTTGGTGAACCTGTTATTGAACATAACAATAGACCTGCAGCACAGCTGACTTCACGAGTAAATGATTGTGTTAGTGATGATGATAACTTGGTGGATTCGGTTGCTATTGGAGAAGAGTATGTTCAAAGTATGAATCATCTAATTGCAGATCAACTTGGTGAGCGTGACCTTCATGTTGAAGAAAAAATGTTCACTTGACACTCGACTTGATGGTTCATCAGATAGTGTGATAGCAACAACAAGTGTTGTTGATGCAACGAAATCTTTGAATTCTGAAAGAAATGAAGATGATGGAATCGATTTGCAAAAAATGCAATTCATGCAAAATAAGCTTGACTGTACGAATGTACCAAATGAAGGTCATGAAGCTAAAGTTCCTCATGGATCACATAAACTATCTCAATTTCTAGAATTAAAACTTGCTCCAAGCTGTAAGAAGACACGTTGAGGACATATTAAATTTTATGAATGTTGTTCTAATAGAAACAATAGTAATGAGGAACACACGTTGACGCTAAAAGAAAGGCCAACAACTCACGTAAATGTTCTAGGCCATAATGAAGACAAGAGAAATTCAAAAATATCATTTCAATTGAATGATAAGAACCTGATGTAAGGCAGAATCATCCAACAAGGTCAAACAAAATCACAAAGCCAAACGTCGAGTCGGTCCAATGGAAAAAATGTGAGGCTATATATAGCATGTACCGAGACATAACTTGGTATGGCTTCTAGTGTGAGGGAGTTGGCCGACCCACTATTGTAGTGCTACTTCTTGAGCTTGCATTGCTTTTTCCCTTGAACAGGAAAGGGTGATGCAACACTGTAGAGATAAGTATTTCTCTCAGTTAAGAACCAACATATCAATCCAATAGGAGAAACACGCAAGTCCCCAATAGATGCACCTACACAAACAATCAAACACTTGCACCGAACACGATAAAGGGGTTGTCAATCCCTTCACGGTCACTTGCAAAGGTGAGATCTGATAGAGATAGATAAAACTAAATAAAAGATAACTAAATATTTTTGGGTTTTTTGGTTTATAGATCTGAAAATAGAAGATTACAAAATAGTAGATCGGAAACAAATATGATGGAAAATAGACCTGGCGGCCATAGGTTTCACTAGAGGCTTCTCTCTTGAAGGAAAATAATACGGTGGGTGAACAAATTATTGTCGAGCAACTGATAGAAAAGCGCAAAGTTATGACGATATCCAAGGCAATGATTATGCATATAAGCATCACGTCCGTGTCAAGTAGACCGACTCCTGCCTGCATGTACTACTATTACTCCACAAATCGACCGCTATCCAGCATGCATCTAGAGTATTATGTTCATAAAGAACGGAGTAACGCCTTAAGTAAGATGACATGATGTAGAGGAATAAACTCAAGCAATATGATGAAAACCCCATCTTTTTATCCTTGATGGCAACAATTCAATACGTGTCTCGCTACCCCTACTTTGTCACTGGGTGAAATCACGCAAGATTGAACCCAAAGCTAAGCACCTCTCCCATTGCAAGAGAAACCAATCTAGTTCTGATGCTAAAAAAAGAAACCAATCTAGTTGGCCAAACCAAACCGATAATTCGAAAAGAAATACAAAGATATCAAATCATGCAAATAATAATTCAGAGAACATTTAAATAATATTCATAGATAAGCTGATCATAAATCCATAATTCATCGGATCTCGACAAACACACCACAAAATAAGATTACATCGGATAGATCTCCAAGAACATCAAGGAGAACATGGTATTGAGAATCAAAGAGAGAGAGAAGAAGCCATCTAGCTACTAGCTTGTAACATCCCAAATTTTCAATTTGGAATGTTATACATTAGATTATCAATGCATATCATAATTTATTTGCTTTTGGCTTTGATCCTAGAAATTCTACGCAACTCAAGGACCCACGGAGAGAGTTGGGGATTTCGTTATTTTCATATTTGAGTTTTCTCAAATTTTGAGAATAGGATCATTTGATTTTAATTATTTTATCATCAATTATTTCTATTACAAAAATATGAGAGAGGGAATAAAATGACTTTCCCAAAATAAAGAAATATTGAGGATTTAATAATAAAATCAAACAAGATTTTATTTCGGAGTTTTTCGGTATTTTATTTGAATTTAGGACAAATGTGCGTTTTTCAAAATTGCATTTAGGCCCCAAATAAATGTTCACCTTGTGCGGCTTGATTTTAGAAGCCCGAGAAAATTTATTTCGGGATTTTTGGAGTCCGTTTAGTATTTCTTTTATTTGTGTTTTTGCGCGGAATAATTTAAAAAAACGCGAACCGACTTCGGGCCGTACCCGAGCGGGACTCTGCTCGGGGGCAGCCTTTAAATAGCGCCGCCGAGAGCCGCCCCAGCCCACCGCGCCGAAACCCTAGCCGCCGCCCGAGGTAAAAAAAAGTCGCGGTTTTTTTAGTTTCGGTTTTTTTAAATAAATTGATTTTTCCAATTTATTTATTTAGCGAGCGTTCGTCCGTTCGTTCGTTCTAGCGAATGTTCGTCCTTTTTCTTTTTCTCGAATTAAATCCACGATTTTTCTCATCGCGGTTCCTGATCCGATTTTCGTTTTAGTATAACTTTTTGCTCGGTTATCGGAATCAGGCGATTCAAGCGCCTGGAGTTTCGTCTTGAAACCCTCTAACCGTTTAACTAACTTAAACAAGTTTTTGCCACTGTAAAAATTGCCCTAGATCCAGAATAGTAAATGAACCCTGTTTCTTTTGCCGTTTGACTTTCGTTGCTTCGTTTGATTTGATTCTTTTTGCAAACCGGAGTTCTTAAGTTGAACTTTCTGGTTAGATCTCTTATTCGAGTTTTACCTGTGCATTAGATGAATACTTATTGTATGCTTGTTTGTTTGTCTGCGATAGAATACCCGGAGTGCGCCGCATGTTACTTCGAATCTCTAGGTTTCGCGGATCATCGGCAAGGCAAGTAACACTTTGATCATTCGATTTGCTTTTGGCTTTGATCCTAGAAATTCTACGCAACTCAAGGACCCACAGAGAGAGTTGGGGATTTCGTTATTTTTATATTTGAGTTTTCTCAAATTTTGAGAATAGGATCATTTGATTTTAATTATTTTATCATCAATTATTTCTATTACAAAAATATGAGAGAGGGAATAAAATGACTTTCCCAAAATAAAGAAATATTGAGGATTTAATAATAAAATCAAACAAGATTTTATTTCGGAGTTTTTTGGTATTTTATTTGAATTTAGGAAAAATGTGCGTTTTTCACAATTGCATTTAGGCCCCAAAGAAAATTTATTTTAGGATTTTTGGAGTCCGTTTAGTATTTCTTTTATTTGTTTTTCTGCACGGAATAATTTAAAAAAAAACGCGAACCGACTTCGGGCCGTACCCGAGCGGGACTCCGCCCGGGGGTAGCCTTTAAATAGCGCCGCCCCGAGCCGCCCTAGCCCACCGCGCCGAAACCCTAGCCGCCGCCGCCCGCCGCCGGACCCGCCGCCCGAGGTAAAAAAAAAGAAAACGAAAAAAGTCGCGGTTTTATTTTTTTTAGTTTCGGTTTTTTTAAATAGATCGGTTTTTCCGATTTATTTATTTAGCGAGCGTTCGTCCGTTCGTTCGTTCTAGCGAACGTTCGTCGTTTTTCTTTTTCTCGGATTAAATCCGAGATTTTTCTCATTGCGATTCCTGATCCGATTTTCGTTTTAGTATAACTTTTCGCTCGGTTATCGGAATCAGGCGATTCAAGCGCCTGGAGTTTCTTCTCGAAACCCTCTAACCATTTAACCAACTTAAACAAGTTTTTACCACTGTAAAAATTACCCTAGATCCAGAATAGTAAACGAAGCCTGTTTCTTTTGCCGTTTGACTTTCGTTGCTTCGTTTGATTTGATTCTTTTTGCAAACCGGAGTTCTTAAGTTGAACTTTCTGGTTAGATCTCTTATTCGAGTTTTACCTGTGCATTAGATGAATACTTATTGTATGCTTATTTGTTTGTCTGCGATAGAATACCCGGAGTGCGCCGCCTGTTACTTTGAATCTCTAGGTTTTGCGGATCATCAGCAAGGCAAGTAACACTTTGATCATACCTCCTACTACCCAGTTTTATTGCATTAGATAAATCCTCAAACATTGCATGATTAGGATCTAATTAAATTGTGGGATGGGAAGTAGTTGAGGTAGTACCTATTACCTGTTTATTATCAAACCTTTGGGAATTACTTCTACGTTTGCATATTATGCCATGCCATGCTAGTAGACGTGGATTGGGTGAGTGATATCCATGACAGGTGTGAGTTTGTTAATTAATGGTTTATCTAAGGTGGCAACTTAAATACACATCTGGGTGGATTGAGGTACCTGGGTATTCCAGGATTGCCTGTTTTTCTTTATGGACCGTCACCCAGGCCCAAATGGATCATGAGATTTTTCATACTAGAAACTTCCGGGTGTAGCCACAAGCTATTATGGGCTCTAGCATAGTTGATTAAGTCGTGCGAACTCTTACAGGGTAGACTAGCAGATGTAGGGGAAAGTAGGTGTAACGGTCTACCCATCGTAAGGTGCTAGCGCTTCTGAAAGACTATGTCTCGGTCATCCGTCTTCTCAAACACCATGTAGTGCGAGAAACCAAACGGAGGCGATCGAGTCTTGTGGGGAAAAGTGCGCAAACCTCTGCAGAGTGTATAAACTAATCATGGTTAGCCGTGTCCCCGGTTATGGACATCTTGAGTATCTAGTACTTGGATTATCATGTGAATCTCAACATGTTACTCTAAATTAATTTTGTTGGGTTTTGTTTAATGATGATGCTTAATTGGGATTGAGAATGCTGTCAACCATTCTCAATGTTTAACAACTACCATGATAGCTAAATAAAATGTATTCCTTTGTAGTAGGGAAAAATTGGCTTTACGCAAAACTGTAACCATAGAGCTTTCCACCAGCCAAATATGCATATAGTATAGCAGTTTCATTCCATTACTCTCTATGTGTTACTTTGCCAGCATATTCCATGTGCTGACCCGTTTCGGGCTGCAACGTTAATGTTGCAGACTTTTTAGACGACGATTAAGGAGTTTTTAGGTCGTGGTTCTATACTCAGTGATGCTGTTGGAGTTGATGGACTCACTTATCTTCCAAGCCTTCCGTTGTTATCGTTATTAGATGGCCTTAAGCCTTATTTATTGTAATAAGTTCTCTATTGAGACACTCGATGTAATAAGTGTGTGATTGCTACTCTGTTATAAATCCTCCAAGTACTGTGTGGTGTCAGCATTACTGATCCAGGGATGACACCTGAGCACAAAGATCAGACCGTTTGAGGTTTGGTCGCTATAGAGATGGTATCAGAGCACACGCTGACTGTAGGACACGGCCACTAAGCTAAAAACCTAGAACACTATTCACTCTCTTCTCTTCTGACCTCTCATCTTTTCTACTCTTTAGGATGGCGGATGCAAGGAACAAGTTCACGCAACCGGATGAAGATACACCATTTGGACGTCACTTGAAGGAAGTCACTAGATACCTGAACATAGGAGTACCAAGCTTCACCGGAACCTACAATGCCACCTTACCCGAAGAAGAGCGCTGGATGATTCAAGTTCAAGTTCCAGGAAGGACGTTCATGCCAGTCACTGAGCCCATAGAGTTTTCTTTTGATGCACCAACTTGGAGTCTAGGAAAGAGCATGGCAGCTCACATCGCCATGGGACGCATTGGAGAAGTCTACCGCAATGATCTCAAGGATACTATCTACCAGATTTGTGGGCACCGAGATGAGCACTGGGAGATGATCAGCACCAGAAAGGATAGATCAATTGCAGCTTTTGTCCAGGAATTAAACCAGCACATTCGACGACAGGAGAACCAGATGTGCGCCGACATGATAGACCTAAAGAAGGCAAGGACAAGAATCAAAGAACTAGAGGAAGAACTCAAGGCTACATGTAAATATAATGAAGAAGAAATTGAAGTATTGGTGGAGAAGAATGACGATCTGATCAAGAAGATCGGAATATTTATGGGAGGCCCTACACCAGTAGAAGAAGACGAAGAACCCAAGAAGATTCACCTAGAAGACTACATCATCATCGACGACACCGACTCGGACCCAGATGATAGCGATGATGACTATGTTGATGAAGCCGGAGCAGATATCATGGAGTCTGCAACCGAAGAATATTTCTAGTAGACCACCTCATCAGTAGTAGTGGTCCACCATGTAAATACAGTAGTCTGAGCACTTTTGTGATAGTTAGATCGATTGTATGTCCTTGTTTGATTGAATGAAGTGAATTGTTTGCTTTTGCCTCATGTGCATATGGGTAGTGTTTTCTCTTTAGACCCCCTCTATTCTTAAATCTCATCTTTTCTGAACCCTCAGATGCCTCCGAGACGTGACCCTGAATTTACCTTTCCACCGGAGCTCACCCAGTTGATCCAACAGCAGAACACATTGATGCCGTTGCTAGTCCAGAATCGGAATCAGGGGAACAACAACAACAACCCACCACCACTACCACCACCACCACCTGTTGATCACTTAGCCCGTTTTCTTAGGCTGAATCCGCCGGTGTTTTCCAGTAGCACCGAGCCGATAGTAGCAGATGATTGGCTCCGCAAGACAACTAGAGAGTTGACCATAGCAGGATGCACAGATGCGGAGAACGTGAAGTTTGCCGCACACCAGCTTGAAGGACCCGCAGCATCATGGTGGGAGAATTTCACAGCCACTTTCCCTGTCGACACTGTCACATGGGACTAGTTTCAGCAAGCTTTTCGAACTGCCCATGTTTCAGCAGGAGCTATGGCCATGAAGAAGCGTGAGTTTCGCAACTTGCGCCAAGGAGGACGGACAGTTGGCTAGTATGTGGAGGACTTCAGTAAATTAGCACGTTATGCCCAAGATGACGTTGCTACGGATGCAGCTAAGCAGGAGAAGTTTCTGGAAGGACTAAATGATGAGTTGAGCATGCAGTTGATGGTAGCAATCTTCAACAACTACCAGGAGTTGGTAGACCATGCTCTTATAATTGAAGGCAAGCAGCAGCAAATTGAGAATCGCAAGAGGAAGTATGGACAAGGAAAGTATAATTCTGGAGCTCAGCAGAAGCCACGTTTTACCCCTAGATCGGGAGGACATTTTCAGCATACCCATGGAGGAGGTGGCTCGCACAATCACAATGGCACCAAGAATGGTAATGGCAATGGAGGAAGCAACGGCCAGAACCGTACCAACCCATCAACCCCAGCCAAGAAAGACCTGAGCCAAGTCACTTGCTTTAAGTGTCAGAAGACCGGACATTATGCCAATGAATGTCCTGAAGGCCAGAATGGCAATGGAAGCTCTGGGAAGAAGCCGAACCCTTTCAACAGGGGACAGGTGAACCACGTTAATGTGGAGGAGGTTGAAGAGCAGCCGGATGCAGTAATCGGTAAATTTTTTGTTAAGTCATTTACTGCACTCGTTCTTTTTGATACCGGTGCATCGCATTCATACATATCAAGGGGATTTGTTGATAAGTATAACCTGCCCACTAAGGTTCTTAGAACACCTATGCTAGTAAGCTCACCAGGAGCGGAGTATATGGCCAGTCAAGGATGTTTTCAAGTGCCATTGAGTATAGGTAGGCATGTGTTTCCCTCGGATTTAATCATTTTGGAATCACAAGGATTGGATGTAATTCTGGGTATGGATTGGCTGTCGATGTATGGAGGAAACATCAATTGCGCCAGTAAGACAATTTTGCTTACCACCCCAGAAGGGAGAATGATCAAGTATGTATCCCGACATATGCCAAAAGGGACTCAAATAAATTGTTTAACAGGAGTTGTGCAGGAGGAAGTACCAGTGGTAAGGGATTTCCCTGAAGTATTTCCAAAAGAGTTACCAGGCATGCCACCGGATAGAGATATTGAGTTTTTGATTGAGCTATTGCCAGGCACAGGGCCAATATCGAAGAGACCATACAGGATGCCTGCAAAGGATTTGGTGGAGATTAAGAAGCAGATTAAGGAGTTACTGGATAAAGTTACGTTCGCCCAAATTCGTCGCCTTAGGGATCACCAGTACTTCTAGTGGAGAAAAAGGATGGATCGTTAAGGATGGTTGTTGATTATCGCGGGTTGAATGAAGTAACGATTAAGAACAAGTACCCACTACCAATGATCAATGATCTATTTGATAGATTGCAAGGAGCTAAGGTATTTTCCAAGATCGATCCGCGATCAGGATACCACCAGTTGAAGATTCGAGAACAATATATACCTAAGACGGCTTTTACCACCAGGTATGGGCTGTACGAGTATACCGTTATGTGATTTGGTCTAACTAACGCACCTGCCTATTTTATGAACATGATGAACAAAGTGTTTATGGAGTTCTTGGATAAGTTCGTCGTGGTGTTCATTGATGATATCCTGGTTTACTCGAAGAATGAAGAGGAGCATAAGGAACATTTGCGATTGGTACTTGAGAAGCTCAGAGAACATCAGTTGTATGCCAAGTTCAGCAAATGTGAGTTTTGGTTGAAGGAAGTAGGATTCCTCGGACACGTTATATCCGAAGAAGGTATAGCAGTAGATCCCACTAAAGTTGATACCGTGACCAAGTGGGAAGCACCAACCACAGTTGGCGAGATCCGGAGTTTCCTTGGACTTGCAGGATACTACCGAAGATTTATTGAGAATTTCTCCAAGATTGCAAAACCTATGACGGAGTTGTTAAAGAAGGATACCAAGTTCATATGGACTGAGGAGTGTGAGGCTAGTTTCCAGGAGTTGAAGAAATGTTTGGTTACTTCACCAGTGTTGATTTTGCCAGACCAGACCAAGGATTATGAGGTGTATTGCGACGCTTCATGTCGAGGACTTGGAGTAGTGGTTATGCAGGAAGGGGGAGTTGTTTCATATAACTCAGGACAGTTTAAGCCCCATGAGTTGAATTATGCTACGCATGATTTGGAGTTAGCAGCCGTAGTGCATGCACTGAAGACGTGGAGACATTTTCTGATTGAAAACCATTGCGAGGTGTACACGGATCATAAGAGTTTGAAATACATTTTCACGTAGAAGGAGTTAAACCTCAGACAAAGGAGATGGTTAGAGCTCATCAAGGATTATGATATGAGATTGCATTATTACCCCGGAAAGGCTAATGTAGTAGCTGACGCATTGAGCCGTAAGAGCCATGTCAATACACTAATGACGGGAGAAATACCAAGGGAGTTAGCTGAAAATCTTCGAGAGTTATGTTTGGAAATAGTTCTGAGAGGCTATGTAGCAGCATTGGAGATTCAGTCAACTTTGATGGATAGAATCAGAGAAGCTCAGAAGACTGACAAGGAGATTGCCTCTATAAAGGAGAAAATAAGCGAAGGAAAGGCTAAAGGATTTCGTGAGGATGAGCACGACACCCTATGGTTTGAAGACCGTGTTTATGTGCCCAATGACCCGGAGATCAAGAAGTTGATTCTGCAAGAGGCACACGACTCACCATATTCGATTCACCCAGGAAATACCAAGATGTATTTGGATTTGAAGGATATTTTCTGGTGGACCGGAATGAAGAAAGATATTGCGGAGTATGTAGCAGTTTGTGATGTATGTCAGAGAATAAAGGCAGAGCATCAGAAGCCAGCGGGATTGCTACAACCATTGCCGATACCCGAATGGAAGTGGGATAAGTTAGGCATGGATTTTATCACGGGATTACCCAGGACTCGTTCAGGCTATGACTCGATTTGGGTTGTAGTTGATCGGTTGAAAAAGGTAGCTCATTTCATCCCAGTGAAGACTACCTATACCAGTGCTAAGTTGGCCAAGATATACATGACCAGGATTGTATGCTTACATAGAGTTCCAAGGAGCATTGTATCGGATAGAGGAACCTAGTTTACCTCAAAGTTCTGGAATCAGTTGCACGAAACTTTGGGTACTAGGCTAGAGTTCAGCACAGCTTTTCATCCACAGACCGATGGACAGACTGAGAGAGTCAATCAGATTTTGGAGGACATGCTGAGAGTTTGTGCGCTAGCTTATGGATCTAGTTGGGACGACAATTTGCCATATGCAGAATTCTCTTACAACAACAGTTATCAATCCAGTTTAAAGATGGCCCCTTTTGAAGCCTTGTACGGAAGAAGGTGCCGAACACTGTTGTCATGGGATGAAGTTGGAGACCGCCAGTTGTTTGGACCTGATTTGATTAAGGAGTCTGAACAGAAGGTGAAATTGATTCGTGATAGGCTCAAGGTAGCTCAATCTAGACAGAAGAGCTACGCAGATTTCAAACGCAAGGAGACAGTTTACGAAGTCGGAGACCGAGTTTATCTTCGAGTATCCCCACTTCGAGGAACAAAGCGCTTTGGTGTTAAGGGAAAGTTAGCGCCACGATTTGTAGGACCATGCCGAGTATTGGAACGTATGGGAGAAGTGGCCTACAAGTTGGGATTGCCCGAAGGATTGTCAGGAGTTCATGATGTGTTCCACGTTTCTCAGTTGAAGAAGTGTCACGCGGAGATGGCTGACATACCCTTGAGAGACACAGTGCCATTGGAAGCAATTCGGTTGGACAGTGATTTGACCTATGAGGAGAAACCTATTAAGATTCTCGAGTTTGCCAGCCGAGTCACCCGCAGCAAGGTTATCAAGTTTTGTAAGGTTCGGTGGAGCCACCACACGGAGGATGAAGCCACCTGGGAGCGAGAGGAAGATTTGCTCAAGAACCACCCTCACCTATGTTCTAGCTAACCCGAATCTCGAGGGCGAGATTCATCTTAAGGGGGGTAGGTTTGTAACATCCCAAAATTTCAATTTGGAATGTTATACATTAGATCATCAATGCATATCATAATTTATTTGCTTTTGGCTTTGATCCTAGGAATTCTACGCAACTCAAGGACCCACAGAGAGAGTTGGGGATTTCGTTATTTTTATATTTGAGTTTTCTCAAATTTTGAGAATAGGATCATTTGATTTTAATTATTTTATCATCAATTATTTCTATTACAAAAATATGAGAGAGGGAATAAAATGACTTTCCCAAAATAAAGAAATATTGAGGATTTAATAATAAAATCAAACAAGATTTTATTTCGGAGTTTTTTGGTATTTTATTTGAATTTAGGAAAAATGTGCGTTTTTCACAATTGCATTTAGGCCCCAAAGAAAATTTATTTCAGGATTTTTGGAGTCCGTTTAGTATTTCTTTTATTTGTTTTTCTGCACGGAATAATTTAAAAAAAACGCGAACCGACTTCGGGCCGTACCCGAGCGGGACTCCGCCCGGGGGTAGCCTTTAAATAGCGCCGCCCCGAGCCGCCCTAGCCCACCGCGCCGAAACCCTAGCCGCCGCCGCCCGCCGCCGGACCCGCCGCCCGAGGTAAAAAAAAAAGAAAACGAAAAAAGTCGCGGTTTTATTTTTTTTAGTTTCGGTTTTTTAAATAGATCGGTTTTTCCGATTTATTTATTTAGCGAGCGTTCGTCCGTTCGTTCGTTCTAGCGAACGTTCGTCGTTTTTCTTTTTCTCGGATTAAATCCGCGATTTTTCTCATCGCGATTCCTGATCCGATTTTCGTTTTAGTATAACTTTTCGCTCGGTTATCGGAATCAGGCGATTCAAGCGCCTGGAGTTTCTTCTCGAAACCCTCTAACCGTTTAACCAACTTAAACAAGTTTTTACCACTGTAAAAATTACCCTAGATCCAGAATAGTAAACGAAGCCTGTTTCTTTTGCCGTTTGACTTTCGTTGCTTCGTTTGATTTGATTCTTTTTGCAAACCGGAGTTCTTAAGTTGAACTTTCTGGTTAGATCTCTTATTCGAGTTTTACCTGTGCATTAGATGAATACTTATTGTATGCTTATTTGTTTGTCTGCGATAGAATACCCGGAGTGCGCCGCCTGTTACTTTGAATCTCTAGGTTTTGCGGATCATCAGCAAGGCAAGTAACACTTTGATCATACCTCCTACTACCCAGTTTTATTGCATTAGATAAATCCTCAAACATTGCATGATTAGGATCTAATTAAATTGTGGGATGGGAAGTAGTTGAGGTAGTACCTATTACCTGTTTATTATCAAACCTTTGGGAATTACTTCTACGTTTGCATATTATGCCATGCCATGCTAGTAGACGTGGATTGGGTGAGTGATATCCATGACAGGTGTGAGTTTGTTAATTAATGGCTTATCTAAGGTGGCAACTTAAATACACATTTGGGTGGATTGAGGTACCTGGGTATTCCAGGATTGCCTGTTTTTCTTTATGGACCGTCACCCAGGCCCAAATGGATCATGAGATTTTTCATACTAGAAACTTCCGGGTGCAGCCACAAGCTATTATGGGCTCTAGCATAGTTGATTAAGTCGTGCGAACTCTTACAGGGTAGACTAGCAGATGTAGGGGAAAGTAGGTATAACGGTCTACCCATCGTAAGGTGCTAGCGCTTCTGAAAGACTGTCTCGGTCATCCGTCTTCTCAAACACCATGTAGTGCGAGAAACCAAACGGAGGCGATCGAGTCTTGTGGGGAAAAGTGCGCAAACCTCTGCAGAGTGTATAAACTAATCATGGTAAGCCGTGTCCCCGGTTATGGACATCTTGAGTATCTAGTACTTGGATTACTATGTGAATCTCAACATGTTACTCTAAATTAATTTTGTTGAGTTTTGTTTAATGATGATGCTTAATTGGGATTGAGAATGCTGTCAACCATTCTCAATGTTTAACAACTACCATGATAGTTAAATAAAATTTATTCCTTTATAGTAGGGGAAAATTGGCTTTACGCAAAACTGTAACCATAGAGCTTTCCACCAGCCAAATATGCATATAGTATAGCAGTTTCATTCCATTACTCTCTATGTGTTACTTTGCCAGCATATTCCATGTGCTGACCCGTTTCGGGCTGCAACGTTAATGTTGAAGACTTTTCAGACGATGATTAAGGAGTTTTTAGGTCGTGGTTCTATACTCGGTGATGCCGTTGGAGTTGATGGACTCACTTATCATCCAAGCCTTCCGCTGTTATTGTTATTAGATGGCCTTAAGCCTTATTTATTGTAATAAGTTCTCTATTGAGACACTCGATGTAATAAGTGTGTGATTGCTACTCTGTTATAAATCCTCTGAGTATTGTGTGGTGTCAGCATTACTGATCTAGGGATGACACCTGAGCACAGAGATCAGACCGTTTGAGGTTTGGTCGCTACATAGCTATGGACCCATAGGTCTGAGGTAAACTACTCACGCTTCATCGAAAGGAAAATAGGGTTGATGTAGATGCCCTCCCTGATCGAATCCCTCTCCGGTAGGATGCCGGAAAAGGCCCCAAGATGGGATCTCATGGGAACAGAAGGTTGCGGCGGCGGAAAAGTATTTTCATGGACTCCTCTGAGGGTTTCGGAATATATGTGAATATATAGGATGAAGATTTAGGTCAGGGGAACCCCGGGGGGGCCACAAGGTAGGCCAAGGGCGCACCCTCGACCCTTGCCGCCGCCTCGTGGCTCTTCTGGCTTGGACTCCGAGTACTCTGGGTGTCTTCTGGTCCAAGAAAAATCATTGTGAAGTTTTATTCCGTTTGGTGTTCCTTTTCCGCGAAACTCAAAAACAAGAAAAAAAACACTGGGTTCTGGGTTAATAAATAAGTCCCAAAAATAATATAAAATAACATAATAATGCATATAAAACATCCAAAACAGATAATATAATAGCATTGAACAATAAAAAATTATAGATACATTGGATACATATCATGTAGCACCTCTTGCTCGAGTTTTATTTCTATGTTGTTTTTCTTCTCGATTGTCAATGTCCGCACTGATTTTTTCGGGGTTTTCTTCGTTTTTTCTATCTTTTTTCTTTCATTTTTTTCTTTTCTTTGTTTCTTTTTGGGTTTTCTTCAGATTTCTTATGTCCTTTTTTAACATATGTCCACTTTTTCACATGCATATTGTACATTTTCGTATACAGCAGGAACATTATTTTTATACACACTTTACATCTATCATACACATGGTTAACATTTTGTTCAAATATATGTTTTGATGTTTACTTTCTTTCATACACATTGTACATTTCGTTATACCTATAATTTTTTATACATGTTTAACAAGTTTCATATACATGACTATCATATTTAAAATTCATATTTTTAAATATATTTCTTGAAAACATGAAAACATTTTTCAAATATATGTTAAAATATATTTTTTGAATTGCAGGGAACATTTTTTTAAAACTATGAAACATATTTTACTTCCAGTATAACTTTTTTTGCATGTTTCATGGTACAATGTTTTTTGGAATTACAAGATTTTTTTACATTCAATAAACATTTTATTCAAATGTCATTTTTTTAGAAACATGTGAGCATTTATTTACTGCAACAATTCTTTTAATGCTATCAACACTGTTTAAACTATGCTAATGAATATTTTACACTACTTTAACATTTTCCAAATTTTTAGATTTTGAAATTTCGAAGTATTTTTAGGATTTTGGAATTTATGTTTCTAGAAAATTTCAAAAATATCAAAAAAATATAAATATAAAACATGAAATAACCCTGCAGATAGCTACTTGGGCCGGCTTAATAGTAGCGAGGCATGACGCCCTTGAGGCACGACCTCGTCTGGTCTCGCATCAGGCCATATATATAATCGCTCCTACCGGCCGCAGCGACTATTTCTACTGGTCTACAGTGAGATGACCTCCCCTCAAAAAAAATATACAGTGAGATGACCATTTTTAAAATACTCGTTCAACATTTTTAAATACGTGATCAACATTTTTCAAATAATTTCTTCAACATTTAAAAAAATATTTGTTCAATATTCTCTAATACTTGTTCAATATTTTTTAAATTATTTAGAAAATGTTCAAAAAATGCAAAAGTGTTTACGAATAATATATATATTTATGAACTTTAAAAATGTTCTTGATTTTAGAGAATTTTAAAAATATGTAAAAGTGTTCATGAATTTTAAAAATGTTCACAATTTGAAATATGTGCACGAGTTTATCATTTTTTTAATATTTCCAAATTATTTATAATTTCACGAAATTGAGAGTGACAGTGTATCTTGGTGATGCAGCAAAATATGATTATGGCCATTGAACATTATGATTACTGATTCTGTCATTGCAACGCATGGGTTCTTTTGCTAGTAATATTTGAAGTATAAACATAAGTATAAAAAAGCAAAATCAAAAAAAAAGTACGAAAAAAAGGAAACAGAAAACAGTCTGGTGTTTCCCACGCGTGTGGGCCGGCCCAACCGGCGCTCCCTTCTGGGGTCGCTCCTGTCTCGTTTGATGCGAGAAATAAGGGTTCCCCCTATCGACCACGCATTCGCATTAATAGGACCGGCTCGGCCGGAAAAGCATGGGCAAATGGGCCTGCTGGCTCTGCCGCGAGTCGGTTTTTGTTTTTATCTGTTCAGTTTTTAGTCGGCTCTTCTCTCAAAAAAAGACTGTTGTTATTTATGGAGCTAGATATTTAAAGATCTTTTTAAATTAAAAATATATTTAAAATTTTTGGTATGTGATTTTTCAAAATAATTTATATGACAAAATGTTCACTTATACTGAGAAAATTTACCTTATATTAGAAAAATCTTAGTGAGTAATAAAAACATTGATCATATAATTAAACAAGTTCATCATATATTAAAAACTGTTATATATATATATATTACAAAAATGCTCAGTGTGTATGAAAAACTGTTCATCATGCAATAAAAAATGTTCACTGTGTATTAGAAAAAGAAAGAAAAATCACAAGGTAAAAATACAACAAAAAAAACTCTAACATATGAACTACAGCAAAACTGCAACGAACAGGAAAGCAGCGAGAAAACACCAAACTTGGCTGGCCCAAACTGAGCTGCCAGTAGTGGGGTGTCCAGTAGGGGTTGTGTTGTCTATTTGCCGCCTGCAGGCGGCTAATAAGACCCTAATTGGTTTGTAGCCGAAAGTTGGCATGCCAAAATTTGGCAACAGCCGAATGTTGGCTAATTGGCAGCACACGGCAAGGGAAGCGAGTGGTGGCCCGACTCACTTCAGTTTTTCCCTTTTTCTTTTATTTTTCTAGTGCGAGGCCTTTCTTTCTCT
Source organism: Triticum dicoccoides (assembly GCF_002162155.2). NCBI lineage: Eukaryota > Viridiplantae > Streptophyta > Magnoliopsida > Poales > Poaceae > Triticum > Triticum dicoccoides. Next base: position 489,703,625 of record NC_041386.1, read on the forward strand.
TTTTTCTTTTCTTGCTTCATACTTATGAAAAACTAACTTTATTTAGTTAAAAAGTTGTTTACCATGTATTAAAATTGATCCGTGACTGTAAAACGTTCATTCTCACGGTTTATAAAATGTTTGTGCGATTCAAAAAAATGTTCATGCAATGTACAAAAATTGTTCGCTCAAGTTTACAAAATGTTCAAACCATTAAAAAAATCATGATATTCAAAAATGTTCACACGTTAAAACTACGTTCAACACATTTTCTAAAAATCATCATGCATTGCAAATTCAACGTTTATCAAAAAATTGTTCACGAGTATCTGAAAAATGTACAACAAGTACTCAATGTGTATTTGAAATAAAATATTGTCATGTAGGTTGAAAAAAAGTTCAAGATGTATCTTGTGCAAGCCGTCAGACCGGGGCATCAGCATTTCGGGCATCCACATATGCAGTATAACGCACGGTGGGGCAGGCCCAACAACGTGTTGCTTGCTGGAGAAGTGGTTGTTCCATTACAGGTTAACAAAACCAGTTTTTTGTCTAAAAAACAGTTTTTGTTGGTTCCTTGAGAAAACCAGTTGTCCGTTGTCTTACACATGTAAAATAACTATTTTTCTAAAACAATTATTTAAAAAAATCCATGAATTATTTTAAATATTCTCCATGGATTTGAATATGTCACAAATTAAAATAAAATGTTAATGTTCATCAATATAAAAAATTTCAAGAAAACTATAACAATCATGAATTATTAAAAAAGTCCTCGGATACTAAAATATGTGTGGATTTAAAAAACTATTTGAGAAAAAAAAAGATAAAAAGGAAATGAAAAAAAAAAAGAAATGCGAAAACCGAAAGGAAAAAAAGATATGCAAATACAGACAAAAAGAGGTTTAAAGCAAAAGCAAACCAGATGGATATAAGATGAAAACAGAAACATCCGGCTAAAGCGCTCATACCGGGTTGACCATGAGCGTGGGAGGGTGTACGATTCGTACGGTTTGGGCACTACTCTTCGCTACGAGCAAAGAATGGGATTTTTTTAGTGTGTATTGCTCACATGGTTTAACAAATCTCAGTCGACTGGGAATTAGGCAAACCTGAATTAAATATAAAAACTATTGCAAGAAGGTCGTGGCAGCCTAATAGGGAATTCTCCATGTTTGGCTGAGCCATATAGTCTGGCTCTAGATCCCTGCTCCACACTCAACCGTCCAAATTTGTTGTCCAATAAATTGTTTAGCAGCAAAATCGTTGATTCTACACTCCACCGGTATCATTCTCTTGCGGTTGGTCCTACTCCGCCATCCCCATGGAACTGCTCCCATGCTGCCACTGCCGTATCTCTGCTCTCCACTACCGCATAGTCCTACCCTGAACCCTCCATAAGCAGGTGGACATGGGGAACCTTCCATGCTCCACGAGCATCATCCGTATTGTGCGCCTACAAGAACGGGTCGGTGCCAAAGTCAAAACATGTTAAGTAACGATGCCAAGGTCGTGCATAGTCACCCAGGTTCAGACGCCAGCCCACCATGTCCCAAAAGACCGTGTATCCATTGCTTGCCATGAGCCTGACTACTATCATCCGCCATTTACATGCACGCACAATTCGAGAGAAGAGAAGGGGATTGCGGGCCATGGAGCGGGTGGTGGCGTTAGGTGTGTTGGTGCCTGGATACAACGCTAGAGTTGAACGATTGAGCAACCGACGTGAAAGCCGTTGCACGTTAGCGTATCCGTTTTCGGTTGAGCAGTGACCCGATGGATTGAAGTTGTGATGGAGATGGACAATAGGACAAGTGAACAACTTGACTTACTAATGGCATGCACGGCTGATTTCGACCAGCTTCACATTTTGCCATCTTGTGGAACTGGAAAATGCTTGAACCATGCACCTCTCCGCTCTAAACATGCTCGAACCATGCACCTCTCCGCTCTACACATTCAACTCTATAAATTAAAGCATTTGGTGCTGCTCTGCATGCTCCAGTCGAGGATTTGCAAAGTGGGGCATTTTCCAAAGACTCCCAAAGTCGTTGTGAAGCTAGAGCATCTCTATCTCTTTCCTTATACTTTAACTCAAACACCCTCCCCCACCCCCACCGCCAACCAAATTTAACTCTTAATTTTTCGAGGATTTAAAACATTGTATATGTGCCTTACGCTAAATTTAACTCCATGTATATTTCATTTGCCATATCTCTGAAGGAAATATGCCCTAGAGGAAATAATAAAGTTGTTATTTTATATTTCCTTATATCATGATAAATGTTTATTATTCATGCTAGAATTGTATTGACTGGAAACCTTAATACATGTGTCAATACATAGACAAAACACTGAGTCCCTCGTGAGCCTCTACTTAACTAGCTCGTTGATCAAAGATTGTTAAGGTTTCCTAACCATGGACATGAGTTGTCATTTGATAACCGGATCACATCATTTGGAGAATGATGTGATGGACATGACCCATCCGTTAGCTTAGCATATTGATCGTTCAGTTTTATTGCTATTGCTTTCTTCATGTCATATACATATTCCTTTGACTATGAGATTATGCAACTCCTGGATACCGGAGGAATACCTTGTGTGCTATCAAACGTCACAACGTAACTGGGTGATTATAAAGATGCTCTACAGGTATCTCCAAAGGTGTTTGTTGGGTTGACATAGATCGAGATTAGGATTTGTCACTCTGAGTATCGGAGAAGTATCTCTGGGCCCTCTCGGTAATGCATATCATAATAAGCCTTGCAAGCAATGTGACTAATGAGTTAGTTACAGGATGATGTATTACAGAACGAGTAAAGAGACTTGCTAGTAACGAGATTGAACTAGGTATGAAGATACCGACGATCGAATCTCAGGCAAGTAACATACCCATGACAAAGGGAATAACGTATGTTGTCATTATGGTATGACCGATAAAGATCTTCGTAGAATATGTGGGAACCAATATGAGCATCCAGGTTCCACTGTTGTTTATTGACCGGAGAGGTGTCTCGGTCATGTCTACATAGTTCTCGAACCTGTAGGGTCTGCATGCTTAACGTTCGATGACGATTTTGTATTATATGAGTTATGTGATTTGGTGATCGAATGTTGTTCGGAGTCTCGGATGAGATCACGGACATGATGAGGAGTCTCGCAATGGTCGAGAGGTAAAGATTCATATATAGGACGATATTATTCGGACACCGAAAGTGTTCCGGGGGTACTGGGTACGTATCGGGTCACCGGAAGGGGTTCTGGGAAACCCCCGACAAGTTATATGGGCCTAATGGCCAAGAGAAGGACAGACCAGCCACAAAAGGGGCTGGTGCGCCCCTATAGGACGAATAGGAGAAGGAAAGGAAGGGAAGGGAGAAGGAAAGGGGAGGATTCGCCTCCCCTTTCCTTCCCCCCTTCTCTTTCCTTCCCCCTCCGATGGATATGGAAAGGGGGAGGACGACTTGTAGGAGGCATCCTAGTAGGATTACTCCTACTTGGGGCACCCCTTCCAGCCCCTCTCCCTCTACCACCTATATATATATGTGGAGTGGGGGCACTGCTAGAACACACAACATTGATTCCTAGCCGTGTGCGGCGCCCCCCTCGACAGTTTACGCCTCTGGTTATATTGTCGTAGTGCTTAGGCGAAGCCCTGCGCATATCACTTCACAATCACCGTCATACTGATAAAAATCTCCCTCGACACTTTGCTGGATCAAGAGTTTGAGGGACGTCATCGAGCTGAACGTGTGCAGAACTCGGAGGTGTCGTACGTTTGGTGCTTGATCGATCGGAACGAGAAGAAGTTCGACTACATCAACCGTGTTGTCAAATGCTTCCGCTTTCGGTCTACGAGGGTACATGGACACACTCTTTCCCTCTCATTGCTATGCATCTCCTAGATAGATCTTGCATGAGCGTTGCCGGCATTCTGGGAATGGGGGTCCCCATACTTGCCTGCCTGCGGCCCACGGCGTGGCTCTGCAAGCGGCCCCGTACGACCCATCTTCACCAACGAGCATTCAAGACCCTCGCGAGGGGCTAAGCCTCGCAAGGCGGATGAAACAAGACCTCCTTAGGAGCGGCCTCACCAGGATGGCTCGCGAGGGGTGGAGAGATCAAGGCCAGGAAAACCTCGTGAGGTTCCTATGACGTGAGCCATGACGATCGAGACCAGGCGGGTGCCAGCGGGCACAGTGTCCTTGTTTCCTCTTTGGTGCTAAGGAGCCAAGCGCAGAAGAAGAGTACCGAGGCGTCAAGCAAAGGTTTTCATATCGGTGCAACGAGAGGACCAGCAGGACGGCAAGACGGAGGTCACCGTGGAGCCCAAGGCGGCGTCACCACCAGAGCCTTTGGCAGGCGATCACTACTTTTGTCAAGATAAGATGTACTAGCTGCCCCCTTTCAAATTGGCCATTGTTGGCTCCCTTCCCGCTCAATATTTGGGGAGAGGACCAGGGCCTCTATAAATAGGACTAGTCACCACCATAGCTAGGGGGGCGACCTCATCTTGGACCGGAGCCATTCCATCCTTAGCCTCACACCCACCAAGCACAAGAACACCTCACCTCAGGAGGCTGTTCTTCCCGTTGTACTGTTCATCATCAGCCTAAGAGGCAATCCACCACACCACACTGGAGTAGGGTATTACACCACAACGGTGGCCCGAACCAGTATAAATCTTGTGTCCCTTGTGTTGCGAGTTCGTCGAGTTAGCCTTAAAGATTGTGGCGAGGTTGAGGGTGTGAGTTGGTAGGGGGAGATCTTCGCACGCACCCAAGTGTTCGAACCTTAAGGGTTTTACCGGAACCCGAGATCCGACATTTGGCGCGCCAGGTAGGGGTGCGCGGGAGCTCTTCTTCCGCTACTTGATCCGCTCGTTGGTCCTCCGACACTCCGCGGCTCCGATGTCCGGCGACTCAAGGACCAACGCCGACCGCTGTGCAGCCTGGCCAGCCCGGCCGGAGCTGCGCGCTCAAGAAGACCTCAACCCAGCGCCCCAGGCAGCACGCGCACCACCAAACACTATGGGGCGTGGGCGACGCGGTCACCCGCTGTTCTCCCTTACTCCGCGACAAGTGCGGGCAGCCGCAAGAGCCTCAAGCCACGCTGCAGCAACGGCGCCACACACCCGACGGGAGCAAGCAAACATGAGGGCCGCACTCACAGTGGCTCGGGAACTGCTGCGATGCTGGTTAATGGAGATCAGCCGGGATGCATTCCTAGAGCGCGTTGCCGAGCTCTTGGACGCCGAGGCCTCGGGAGCACCACCCTTCTACTCTCTGCTCACACCTCAAGCCGCGGCCGGGTCGCATGGTGGGCCTCGGTGCACCCGCGTCCCCACAGGTGCGCCACCAGGCTTCATTGACACCAGCGCAACCAACCGAGCTGGACGCTCGCTCGCACCTGCGCCACCTCCGGTGGGCGCGGGCACGAGCGCTGCCACGTACGGCCCCGGTGGGATGCAACCCTACCATCCTCAAGGCGGCATGCTGGGTGGGGCAACATGGAGCATGGGGCACTACGGCGAGGTCTTTGAGGCGACGGCCTCGGAGGCCTACGTGCCCGCATGGTGGACCAGGAGTACATGCTGGAGGACGACCCTGGCTCGTTCCTCGAGCCGGGCTAGGAGGAGGAGGTGCTAGAAGTCGGCACCTTTCAGAAGCCCTCAGGAAGCCTCACCAACCGCGCCGACAACAATAGCTACAGGGTACCATGAATTCCTAAGGAGCAGGCTTATGCTAACCATGGAACGCAGGAGGATCAGGTCGCAGCAGTGGATGGCGGCCCCAGCTCGTCGGCCTCCCTGCCGCCAGGGGGCACGCTGGGGGCTGCAGGAGAGGGGCCGGGAGCAAGGCCCCTCCCCACTCCGCATGGAGCAAGGCGTCCCCCGGAGGTAGGCCCTCTGCCGGGGAGGTGCTCCAAAGCCTTCCCCCGGCAGAGGACCCGTGGTCGCCGAGGGCGTCGCTGGCGTCCCCTTTGCCCCTTGGTGTCGTCTTGGTTAGCAGTCGCCCCCAACGGTGGTCGAGGGAGGCGCAAGCCGGGGCCCTCGTCTGGCGATATGAAGTAAGGCTCATGCCTGTGAAGGTCTCCGCTCGTGACACTCTCACGTAATAATGAGTGGGGCTGTACACGCCCCGGAGCCTCAAAAGCGCCGCCCTCGGGCCTCGGGGGCTCCCTCCCACGTCCAAGTGGTAGCACTTAGCCCCGCACTGGTGAGAAGACTCGAAGATAAGAAGACTAGACTAGGCGCCGGACGTGGCCATTTGCTTTGGATCTCTTTTCTGTAACCCTGCCTTCTGGATTTGGATTTAAGTTGAATTGAATTTTCATTGATGCGCGCGGGGGTGCCTTTTCTCGTTCGAGCGATTTCTTGCTATCTGGTTCCTACCTTAATTCGGAGTTCGCGCATGTTGCTTCCCCCTCGCGGGCCCCTCACGCTCAGGGCTAGGAATGGCGCACACGCGCCATGCGCATGTCGCACCACAGCTAGCGCTTTCTTATCACGCGGCCCCCTCGGGCGTGTCGACAAGTTCCTCAGGAGCTCTCCAGGAACTCGCAACCTCACGAGCCGGTTTGGGGCTTGTCCAAGCTAAGGTAAACCGCAACAGCAAACTTGCCCCAGGATACGTGAGTTCACAAAGACACATATTCAACTCGACCTAAAAAGATAGAGGTAGTAGTATATTTACATGAGGGGCTTCCCCTCCAAAATGCTCTTACAATTTCTAGGGCCGCGCCCGAGCTTCTTCGTGCAGGACAAATAGCTGGGGAACACGGGATCAGTCGGACATGTCACTCGCCGCATCCCCCGGATCGCCCTCGGACGCGTCGCTGGCATCGTTGCCGCCATCGCTAGCATCACCATCACCTCCACCAGCGCCGCCATCACCATCGGAGACCACGCCTCCTTCGTCCGCCGTGACCACCACCCCATCATCATCGAAATTGAAGGCCCCGACCAACGCGTCCACATTGTCTTCCACCCATCACGCCAGGTCACCCCAGATGGCCTCGGGTATGGGAGCGATGGCGGCGTCAAAATCAAAGTTGGGGTCGGTGTTTTGGAGATGGCTGAAGACTCGGGAGAACGCACGCCCAAGCAGGCCGCGGCTCCTCTCTTCAACAAGTTGGCGAGCTCTCTCAGAATGATTTGCCAGGCGCGTCACCACGTCGGTAAAGAAGCGGAGGTGGCTGGCGTAGTCGTTCGCGTGGCGATGAGGAGCATTCTCATCGCAGATGTGGCCCAGGGCAATATTGGCCCTATTCTTGAGGTCCTAGAGCATGGGGGCGTGCACGCGCTCCAGCGTCTGCCGCGTAAGCACCTCCTCCCTGTTCTGCCGTGCAATGGACTCGGCATCAGTGACCCGCCGCTGAAGAGGGAGCAGCTCGGCGCGGGCGGAGGCCAGTTCGGCCTGTGCCGAGACTAGAGCGGCTGCGGCGGCCTCCTCGTGCCGCTCCACCTCGAGCAACCTGGACTTGAGGGCAGTCGTCCTACCAGCAGCCTCAGCTTCCACGAACTTCAGCTTCAGGTCGTACCTGCCCTTGAGATCCGTGTGAGCCTCGGCCACCCGGCGATCGACCTCCTCCCAGGCCCTGGCCTCACACGCGCCCATGACATCCTCCGCTTGGGAAACTTGACGCTCCCTTGTCTCCAGATGTTCGAGCTCAAGGCTACGCTCCACGGCTTCTAGTGCCAATGCCTCGTCGCGCTTCCGGATCTCTTCCTCTTCGGCGGGCGTCCCCCTCAACGACGCAAGGGCGGCTCTGCACGCCTCCACTTGCTGATCCAAAGAGGCGCTCCAGGCTTGGAGCTCCCACGCGCGCTTCTCCATGGCCTCGCGACGGCGGTCGGCTTCTTGAGCCTCTTCCAGAGCTCGGGAGTAGGCCTCGCGGGAGGCTGCGAGGGAAGCCTCGACCTTCGCATTATCAAGCTCGCGCTGGTGGCACCCGAGGTTGATATCCACCTTCAGCTTAAGCCGCTCCTCCACTAGCCAAAGACCCTCGGCCACGAGGCGCGCATCCACATCCACGAGCTGTTCACCAAGCCGGTTCATCGCGCCCATCGCCTCCTGAAAGAGCTCGTGGCGGACGATGCTCCTTTCTTGCACCGACTTGAGCATGCTGCTGACTCCGTCCTCCGCCGCGGGGACCGCGGATGGGGCATGTCGTGGTTTTTTCATGGAAGATGTCCTCGTGAAAGGACTTAGTCGTGGAGCCATCGTGACGGGTTAGCTTGAAGGGTTTAAAGCGGACAAGGGACACAAGGAATTATACTTGTTTGTCCCCTCACGATGAAGGTAAAAGCCTACGTCCAGCTATGATGGAATTGCTAGGGTTTCAATGATGAGGGAGTGAATCCGCTTTGCCTGGCCCTCGAGTTATTGTTTGTTGTCTGTCCATAAACCGCCGCCAGGTCATCCCTTTATATACACAGGTTGAAGCCCGGCGGTTTACAGAATCCCGAGGCCGGCTCATAAACGTGCCCGACCCGGTTTCTACCTTTCCTTGACTTACAACATAAGTTACATATCATATGGCAGTTTATATCTACGGGCCCTAATCCGCTTTTGGGCCCTGGGCCTTCATATAGATCTCCTCTGTAAAGCGCCATATCTCTTGCCTTCATGGGCTTCGAACATGACTAACTCCTTGTGGGCATAACCCGGCCCCCCATGGCCGGTTTATATTTAATAGTAATATCCCCAACATTAGGCCCCAGATTGATTTGAACTCGTTCATGTCGATCTTCAATACTTAGAGAAATTCCTCCCTCTGCACCTTCGCGTAGATCTTGTAAACCGCCATGACGTCATCTTCCAGGTTCGTAATAAACCGCCATGACGTCACCTGTTTATTAAAACCGAAGTTACCCTTCATTAATGATCCTCCAACAATCGATGCAACAACTTTGCTACATATCCATTTTTTGGGCTCCTCGATTTCCGCACCTGTCGCTTATCTCTTTGTCTTATAAATAGGGCCAAGGGTCCCTTTCCTTTCCCCCCGTTGCCTCTTCGTCTCTCTTCTATCTCGCGTCGCCTCAGCACCCAAGCGCCGCCGCCGTTGTCGACCTTCACTTCTGCCTCAACTTCGGCCGCTGCATCACCCTGACCATACCAGAAAAACGCGGCGCGTCTCTGCTGCTTCAACCGCTTCGGTAAGTTCCTCTTCCCTTCTTCTGTAGATTCGCTAGGGTTTGCAAGTTCTTCTATGTTCTTCGCTGTTCCTTATGGATTCTTCATAGTTTCTCCACTGCATCTTCTTTTGATCTAAAAGAAGTATAGAACTTACGCGGTAGCTATTTCGTATCCATTTCAGATACTACTAGATCTCCTTTTCTTGTACAAAGACCTCCTTTGAACTAACGACCTCCTCTGTACTGGTTTTTAGGTCTAGACTTATTTTCCTTTTCCTGACATGTGGTAGATCCAAAATTCTAATGTAAAACTGTGAAACTTGTTTTCCCTCACTTAGTCATTTTTGCTTCAGATCTGTTCTTTCATTGTCTGCGTGGGCAGTTTATCCTTTAGAAAATAATCTGCCATATGCCATTAGTCCCCTTGTAAACTGTCGATCGCTTTACCATTTATAATGGCATCCACCTTTGGTTTAACAATCTTGCATGCTTGAGTATCTTTCCCTTAATCGGCTACGCTTTACGCTTGTCTATCATGAACCTTAAACCGGCATTTGATCTTTTTCTAGCTTTTTCATTTGAAATGGCCAAACAATTTTATGCCTGTAACTGGGTCCCTTCCCAGGTTACTGAAGAGCAGCTAGATGGATGCGTCAGAACTGGCGCTTTACCAAAATGAAGCGAAATCCACTGGCGAGTTCCCGGTCCAGAGAATCCTCCTACCCCCAAGGATGGCGAGGTAGTAGTATTTGTTGATCACATGAGCCGTGGTTTTAAACCGCTCGGGTCCAAGTTTTTCCGTGATGTGCTTGCCACCTTCCAGATCCACCCTCAAGACATTGGACCTAACTCTGTGTCTAATATTTGCCACTTTCAAGTGTTCTCTGAGGCCTATCTGCCAGAAGAGCCAACCGTTGAATTGTTCAGGGATTTCTTCTACTTGAACCGTTGCACTGAATTTGTAGACGGGCCCAACACCGAACTTGGCAGCATTTCTATTCACAAAAGGAAGGACGTCCGCTTTCCTCATGCAAAGCTTCATAGTCATCCTAAATACTGGAACCAGACTTGGTTCTACTGTAAGGACACTTCCCCTGATGATGAGAACCCTCTGCCGGGTTATCGTGCTCACCGGCTTACCAATACACATCCACTTCCACCATGGCCGACTGCCAAGGAACGGTCCACATACGCTCCACAACTCGCCAAGCTCAGAGCCTTTATGGCTAATGGTTTGATAGGAGTTGATTTTGCTCGTTGCTGGATAACTTGGAGTATTTTACTGTTAAGCTGTCACCCCGGTTTAATGTGTCAGTACACAGGGGACTTAAAAGATCCTCAACGATATATTGATATTCAGCTAACAGAGGCTGAAGTTACTGAATCTGTTAAGAAGATGTTGGATGAACCGGTGGCTGTCTGCAGCAAAACAGGGCTTAGTCCCTTCCGCGTTTCCAATAAACCACCAGCTGTAAGACTTGCCTCACTCCTACTTGTACTTGATATTATTATTCGTGTAATATTTTATATCTTCTGTCAATCTTTTAACAGGGTGACCACCCATTCTGGAAGAAAAAACCGCAGGATAAACCAGCCAAGACCCCTCGACCAAAGACGAAGGTTGTTAAAAGACCCGCCAAGAAAAAGGTAGCTGAACCCATCAGGTTAAACCTTGATGACGACCTTGATGATCCGGACATAGAGGTAGAACTTGACTCTCTTGGTTCATTTTTCATACACCTCATTGACAATGATTATTATCAAGATGACACTGAAGGTAGACAAGCTGATGACGTAGAGGTAATTATCCTTTCCACCGGTTCAGACCCTCTGCCAACACAAAAAAATCCATCAAGCAGTCCGGAAAATAAGATTTTCTCACCCCCTAGCTCACTTGGACCCAAACTTTCTTTTGAAGAAGCAACAACACGAAGCTCGCCGCACAACCCGGCACAGCGGCCAAGTAGTCACTTCGGCCGGTTTACCGAACACTCCGGTTCGGAACGTCGATCTGAGGTCTCAAACACTTCCGATACTTCTTATCCCAAGGCAGGTTAGTTCCGACAGCCTCTTAATCCATCTGATTCAAATTATCAGGGAACGCCTCTTTCATCATCCGGCGAGTCAACGGCCACACAACTCCCTCCTCTTAAGACCGTCCCTGGGTAAACACTTTAAACTTACTCCTTTTGATGCTTTATATTTACGTGTTATACTGACCTTTATATCTTTTTCTTTCAGAGCCAAGGCCATACCCAGCCAGAAAGCTCGTGTAGATAAACCGTCTGACGACCATGTGGTGTTGAACTAGAGAGAACTCAGAACTGGACATAACCAATGCTAATGCCATGCTTGATGATCCACCCCCTCAAGACCATGATTTTGTTGAACAAGTAGAAGTTGATGCAACATGTCATACTGATAAACCGGCAAGCCCGGTCCCAACTGATGATAAAACGTCAAGTCCAACTAAGGCTGCTGATGAATCGTCAACTCCAGTAAAGGTTGTTGGTGACAAGGAAGATGATGTTATAATTACTGGCGTTGGCCACACCACCCCTGGCAATCCTGCTGCATTATCAAAGCATAGTGCCAAGGAGGAACTCTCTGCTATGGGCAAAGGCAAGTGGAGCGCAGACTTGTCAAGCTACGCCCACCTCAACGCCCAAGAACTTCATTCTGGTTTCTTAAACCGTCTGTACACAAACCGTGACTATGAAACCGGTTTAGTGAATCTGATGAAGGAGAGATATGAGGTAACTTCATAACTATTTCTCCTTTATGTCCAAGTTCAGGTACCAACTCCAGCAGCCCCCAAGGGCCGATTTATGATGCCAATCTAAACTGGGACTTTGCAATATCGCAAATCTGCATGCTTATCTTCCAAGGGCCACTTTATCTTTTTAGGATGAACCGGTACTTTTAACTTTGTAATCTTGAAACTTTCATCAGTGTAGTCCCCAAGGGCCGATTTATCTTTCCAAGCTGAACCGGGACTTTAACCAATATTACATTGAGCAAACGTACATTAGCCCCCAAGTGTCAAGAATAATACTTGTATTGTGCTTGGGACTTGTTAATTTTTTTTGATAATCAAGCAAATAGGCATTAGCCCCCAAGTGCTAAGTGTATAACTTGTTATGTGCTTGGGACTTCCAAATTACACTGCCACCACATAATATGTCTTTCTCTTATAGGCTGAGCTGAGCAAAAAGGAAGCCCAAACCACTGACCTTCAAGAAAATATCAAAATCCAGAAAGCAGAGGCCTCCAAAGCCAAAGAAGAATTGACCAGTGCCTTAGCAGCCATGGAGAAGCTGAAGGAAACTTTGAAGAAGGAATAGGCAGACTGGGGCATAGAGAAAGCCGCTTTACAAAAGAGAGCTGAAGACGCAGAGGCAGCCCTTAAACCGATGGTCGAAGAGCTGACCGGTTTAAAGCGGCAGATCAATGCCATGACCTCTGCTGTTTTTGGTAAGTACCTCACCTGAAGATTTTCAATATACATTATCTCACCGGTTGCCGGTTTACTGATGCTTGCAATGACACAGGAACTCGCATTACCCATCTAGGCTCGGACATGCGGATGAAGCTGAAGGCTGCCTATACGCTGATAGAACAGTTATATTCCGGAGCCCAACGGGCCATTTGCACCGCTGCGCATAATAAACCGCCACCAACCTTGATAAAGGAAACCATTGAGAAGTTGTCTGTAACGCCCTCGATGCGGATATATCTCCTACATGTCGAAGCACGACTTAGAGGCATAACCGCATTGAAAGCAATGTCGCAAGTAAGGTAATCTTCACAACAACCCATGTAATTTATATAAAGGGGAAAGGATACATAGTTGGCTTACACTCGCCACATCACACCAATACATGAATAACATTACAATCATCCAATACACTCATGGTCCGACTACGATACCAAAATAAAAGATCAACCCCAACATGCGACATGGTCCCCGATCGCCCAACTGGGCACCACTACTGATCATCTGGGAAAGACACATAGTAACAACGAGAGTCTTCATCGAACTCCCACTTGAGCTCAAGCGCATCGTCTGGAGCGGTATCATCGGTCCCTGCATCTGGTTTGGAAGTAATCTGTGAGTCATGGGGACTCAGCAATCTCGCACCCTCGCGATCAAGACTATTTAAGCTTATAGGTAAGGGAAGGTAATATGTGGATCTGCAGCAAGCGACTAGCATATATGGTGGCTAACCTGTTCGCAAAAGAGAGCGAGAAGAGAAGGCAAAGCACGAACGAAGAACTATGATCAAGAAGTGATCCTAGAACAACCTATGTCAAACATTACTCCAACACCGTGTTCACTTCCCGGACTCCACCGAGAAGAGACCATCACGGTTACACACGCGGTTGATTCATTTTAATTAAGTTTCATGTTATCTACAACCGGACATTAACAAATTCCCATCTGCCCATAACCGTGGGCATGGCTTTCGAAAGTTCAAATCCCTGCAGGGGAGTCCCAACTTAGCCCATCACAAGCTCTCATGGTCAACGAAGGATGTTCCTTCTCCCGAGACATTCCGATCAGACTCGGCATCCCGGTTTTACAAGACATCATCGGCAATGGTAAAACAAGTCTAGCAACACCGCCCGAATGTGCCGACAAATCCCGATAGGAGCTGCACATATCTCGTTCTCAGGGCACACTCAGATGAACACTACGTACAACTAAAACCAACCCTCAAGTTCGCTGAGGTGGCGCTACAAGTGGCTCTGTTTGGACCAACACCCAGAGGAGCACTGGCCCGAGGGGGTTTAAATAAGATGACCCTTGGGCTCCGGAAACCCAAGGGAAAAAGAGGCTAGGTGGAAAATGGTAAAACCAAGGTTGGGCATTGCTGGAGGAGTTTTATTCAAGGCGAACTGTCAAGGGGTTCCCATTATCACCCAACCGCGTAAGGAACGCAAAAATCTGGGAACATAACACCGATATGACGGAAACTAGGGCGGCAAGAGTGGAACAAAACACTAGGCAAAAGGCCAATCCTTCCACCCTTTATCGAGTATATAGGTGCATTAAGATAACAAGATAATATAGTGGTATCCCAACAATAAACAATGTTCCAACAAGGAACGATCTCCAATCTTCACCTGCAACTAGCAACGCTATAAGAGGGGCTGAGCAAAGCGGTAACATAGCCAATCAATGATTTGCTAGGACATGGTGGGTTAGAGGTTTGACATGGTAATTTGGGAGGCATGATAAGCAAGTGATAGGCATCATAGCATAGGCATAGCAAAAGAGCGAGCATCTAGCAAGCAAAGATAGAAGTGATTTCGAGGGTATGATCATCTCGCCTGCAGAGTTGTCAGAGTTGGCTTGATCCTCGTAAGCAAACTCAATGGGCTCCTCGTTAGTGAACTCGTCTCCTGGCTCTACCCAAACAATACAAACAAGCAAAAGGAACTCAATCAACCACGTGCAATGCTCGAACAACATGATGCAAACATGGTATGCTATGCAGGATGCGATATGTGATGCATATGCATGATTTGACAAGGAATGATTGAACCTGGCCTCAACTTGGAAATCCAAGAGTGCCATTGGAAAGGTGAGGTGATTTCGGTTGAAATCAATATAAAGATCACCGGAATCGGATGCACGGTTTGCAAATGGCAAGCAAAACAAATATGGCACCGGTCTGCGATAAACAGCAAGTAGCCATCTAAATGCATCAAGATAAATATGCTATGGCACTCAAACATGACAACAAAATACATGGCATGGATCCACTTATGATGCTTGACAAAAGATGAACACTGAGCTACGACTAATTCATCCATTAACAGGTTCAAACAAGCATGGCAAAAATGCAAATGATAACAGGTTTTAGACTTAGTGAAATTAACACAAGTCTAGAATTTAACATCAGGTAGCACACTTTAGAGCATGAAAACTATATAATACAGGAACTTAACATGGCAAAGCAAGTCATGGCATGGAGCTACTCAAAGCACTTAACAAAAGTCCCTTAGTGACCTTGAGCCAAAAGGGATCAGAAAATACAATTGCGAGCATGTGAACATGGCAAAAACATAATCAGATTACAGACTTTGTGAAAAACTGGAGCATGCAAAACAGTTAACGAGTAGGCATGTTCACGAGCTCGATGCACTCACTACAGAGCATGACATGACAAAATAATCATACATCCATCAAGAATACGTGGCATAGAAGCTAGACATGGCAAGAACAACAACATAGCATGCACGGATCACTAGCAACATCCTCGGCAAAATCGCTAACAAGTCAACAATCTGCCAGGATTCACGAAATACCAAAAGTAGAGCTCGATTTACTCAAGCTAGGTTGCTCCATAAATGAAAACAAAGACATGGATGGATAGAGAACCACAATGTTAACAAATCATCCTTACTGATCATCCTCAAAAGTGGCACGGATCACTAGGAAACAACAAGAACATATGGCATAATGACAAAATCAGGTCAAGGACTTCGAGAAATTCTAAGTCCGTGAAATCAGCATTACCGAATACGCTACTTTGCAAGCTTGTGTTAGTCACCACACATATCACAAAAATACATTGTAAGCACCTCTGTAAAGATGGCATGGCATATAACAAAACTCATGTAGAGCTCAGGAGCATATCATGCACACATTAATCATGGCAAAAATGACAAATAGCTATTTGATGAAACAGATATGGCAATTATATCACATAGCCCTCTTCGAACAGTATTTCGGGCATCAAGATCAGCTCAAATGAAAATGATGCAATGAGATGAAATGATGTACTCTCTGAGACGAACATTTTTATATGCTACATGCTCAAATCGGAGCCATGGATGATGAGTAATGATGCGATGAAAAATGCAAAAAAACTAGGACTTAGGGAAAAAGTCAACCCGACTAGGGTTTCTCCAGATCTGGATCGGGGTCGGCACGACAAACGAGGTTCGCCGGAAACACTGTAGATGGCCGGAGAGGACGGAGTTCGCCGGATCCGTGGACGACGGGCTTGCCGGTGACCGGAGTAGACGAGGATGGCGACGAGGTGACCGACGAGGTGGGGCGGCGGCTCAGCGAGGTCAGGCGGCGGCGAGGCGATGCGGTGGCGCCGGGGCGCGTGCGGCGGTGGGGCGGCGAGGCCGACGCCGGCGAGGAGGAGGCGGGCGGCGCGGCGAGGGCGCTGGAGGCCCGGGCGGTCGGCGCGGTTCCGGGTCGCGGGGGCTCCTTGCGGGCCAGGCGGGCCGATGCTGACAGGCGGCGATGTGGGACACGAGGCGGCGAATGGCGTGATGCCACGTGGCGGTGGCGGCAGGATTTTTCGTCCGACGGCAGGCGGACACGTCCGGCCGTGCGGAGGGGAGAGGGGATCTAGGGTTTGATCTGAAATTTCGGGGGAGATGCCTATTTATAGGTAGAGGGAGCTAGGAGACTCCAAATGGAGTGCGGTTTTCAGCCACGCGATCGTGATCGAACGCTCTAGATGACGGAGAGGGTTTAGGTGGGTTTTGGGCCAAATTGGAAGGGTGTTGGGCTGCAACACACACGAGGCCTTTTCGGTCCCTCGGTTAACCGTTGGAGTATCAAACGAAGTCCAAATGGCACGAAACTTGACAGACGGTCTACCGGTAGTAAACCAAGGCCGCATGACAAGTCTCGGTCCAATCCAGAAATGTTTAAACCCCACACATGAAAATAGGTAGAAATAGAAGCTAGACATGGCAAGAATAACAACATAGCATGCACGGATCACTAGCAACATCCTCGGCAAAATCGCTAACAAGTCAACAATCTGCCAGGATTCACGAAATAGCAAAAGTAGAGCTCGATTGACTCAATCTAGGGTGCTACATAAATGCAAACGAAGACATGGATGGATAGAGAACCACAATGTTAACAAATCATCCTTACTGATCATCCTCAAAAGAGGCACGGATCACTAGGAAACAACAAGAACATATGGCATAATGACAAAATCAGGTCAAGGACTTAGAGAAATTCTAAGTCCCTGAAATCAGCATTACCGAATACGCTACTTTGCAAGCTTGTGCTAGTCACCACACATATCACAAAAATACATTGTAAGCACCTCTGTAAAGATGGCATGGCATATAACAAAACTCATGTAGAGCTCAGGAGCATATCATGCACACATTAATCATGGCAAAAATGACAAATAGCTATTTGATGAAACAGATATGGCAATTATATCACATAGCCCTCTTCGAACAGTATTTCGGGCATCAAGATGAGCTCAAATGAAAATGATGCAATGAGATGAAATGATGTACTCTCTGAGACGAACATTTTTATATGCTACATGCTCAAATCGGAGCCACGGATGATGAGTAATGATGCGATGAAAAATGCAAAAAAACTAGGACTTAGGGAAAAAGTCAACCCGACTAGGGTTTCTCCAGATCTGGATCGGGGTCGGCACGACAAACGAGGTTCGCCAGAAACACTGTAGATGGCCGGAGAGGACGGAGTTCGCCGGATCCGTGGACGACGGGCTTGCCGGTGACCGGAGTAGACGAGGATGGCGACGAGGTGACCGACGAGGTGGGGCGGCGGCTCAGCGAGGTCAGGCGGCGGCGAGGCGATGCGGTGGCGCCGGGGCGCGTGCGGCAGTGGGGCGGCGAGGCCGACACCGGCGAGGAGGAGGCGGGCGGCGCGGCGAGGGCGCTGGAGGCCCGGGCGGTCGGCGCGGTTCCGGGTCGCGGGGGCTCCTTGCGGGCCAGGCGGGCCGATGCTGACAGGCGGCGATGTGGGACACGAGGCGGCGAATGGCGTGATGCCACGTGGCGGTGGCGGCAGGATTTTTCGTCCGATGGCAGGCGGACACGTCCGGCCGTGCGGAGGGGAGAGGGATCTAGGGTTTGATCCGAAATTTCGGGGGAGATGCCTATTTATAGGTAGAGGGAGCTAGGAGACTCCAAATGGAGTGCGGTTTTCAGCCACGCGATCGTGATCGAATGCTCTAGGTGACGGAGAGGGTTTAGGTGGGTTTTGGGCCAAATTGGAAGGGTGTTGGGCTGCAACACACACGAGGCCTTTTCGGTCCCTCGGTTAACCGTTGGAGTATCAAACGAAGTCCAAATGGCACGAAACTTGACAGGCGGTCTACCGGTAGTAAACCAAGGCTGCATGACAAGTCTCGGTCCAATCCAGAAATGTTTAAACCCCACACATGAAAATAGGTAGAAAGGACCCCCGGAGGAGATAGGAGCGCCGGAATGCAAAACGGACAACGGGGAAAAAGCTCGGATGCATGAGACGAACACGTGTGCAAATGCAATGCTCATGATGACATGATATGAGATGCATGACAAAGGCAACAACACACGAAGACAAAAACCCGAACCCAAGGAAAATAAAATAACTTAGCGCCGGAAACGGCAAGAGTTGGGATACATATAAGGTAAATTACATCCGGGGTGTTACAACACTCCACCACTACGAAAGGATCTTGTCCCGAGATCTAGGACTGGAAAAACGCCGGGTACTCAGAACGGAGGTGATCCTTGCGTTCCCGGGTGGCTTCACAATCGGAATGGTGTGACCACTTGACTTTGAGGAATTTGATTGACTTATTGCGAGTCTTGCGTTCAGTCTCTTCAAGAATAGCAACTGGGTGCTCACGATAAGAGAGGTCTTCTTGGAGATCAATGTCTTCGAAGTTGACGGTGCGGTCAGGGGTCTTGAAGCACTTGCGGAGCTGAGAGACATGGAACATGTCGTGCACGTTTGCAAAGTTTGAAGGAAGCTCGAGTTGATAGGCGAGATCGCCTCTCTTGCTGACGATCTTGAAAGGACCCACGTATCTAGGGGAAAGCTTCCCTTTGATACCGAAGCGACGAGTACCTTTGATTGGAGAGACGCGGAGGTAAACATGGTCTCCGATCTTGAAAGCCAAATCACGATGCTTACTATCATAGTAGCTCTTCTGGTGCGATTGCGCTACTTTGAGGTTATCCCGAATGACTTTGCACATTTCCTCTGCCTCTGTGATCAAGTCATTTCCAAGAAGTTGACGTTCACCGGTCTCTGACCAGTTAAGAGGAGTACGGCACTTCCTGCCATAGAGAATTTCAAATGGGGCCTTGCCCGAACTTGCCTGAAAACTGTTGTTGTAGGAGAACTCGGCATATGGAAGACAATCTTCCCACTTAATACCGAAAGAGATAATGCAAGCCCTGAGCATATCTTCGAGAATCTGATTGACACGCTCGACTTGACCGCTAGTTTGAGGATGGAAAGCTGTGCTGAAGCGGATGTTGGTGCCCATGGCCTTCTGAAAAGAATCCCAAAATTTGGAGGTAAAGATGCTGCCACGGTCTGAAGAGATCAACTGTGGAATGCCGTGCAGAGAGACAATCCGAGAGGTATACAGCTCCGCCAATTGAGCTGCAGTGATAGACTCTTTGATAGGCAGAAAGTGAGCCACTTTAGTGAGTTTGTCGATGACAACGAATATAGCATCATTGCCACGCTTGGTCTTTGGAAAACCCGTCACGAAGTCCATCTCAATGTGGTCAAACTTCCATTCTGGAATGGCAAGAGGTTGGAGGAGACCAGCTGGTCGTTGGTGTTCTGCCTTCACTCTTCTGCAGACATCACATTCATTCACGAACTGAGCAATCTCGCGCTTCATTCGAGTCCACCAATACGCCTGCTTGAGGTTCTGGTACATCTTCGTACTCCCAGGGTGGATGGAGAGGAGTGAATTGTGAGCCTCATTCATAATGAGTGTACGAAGGTCACCTTTAGGCACAACAATGCGATCCTCGAAGAAGAGAGTATCCTTGTCATCAAGGCGATAGCACTTGTACTTGGGTTGACTCTTGGCAATCCCAATCTTCACCTTCTTCACCATAGCATCAAGAAGTTGAGCCTCGCGAATCTGATCTTCCAAAGTAGGAGAGACTTGAAGGTTGGCGAGGAATCCTTGAGGAACAACTTGCAGATTGAGTTTGCGGAAAGCTTCACAAAGCTCGGGCTGGTAAGGCTTGAGAATCAGACTGTTGCAGTACGCCTTCCTGCTCAATCCGTCAGCAATCACATTGGCCTTGCCTGGAGTATATTTGATACTCGGGTTATACTCTTAAATCATTTCGACCCAACGAGTCTGCCTGAGGTTGAGATTAGGCTGAGTGAAGATGTACTTGAGACTCTTGTGGTCAGTGAAGATGTCCACTTTTATTCCCAATAAGAGATGTCTCCAAGTCAAAAGAGCATGCACAACTGCCGCCAACTCGAGGTCATGAGTGGGGTAGTTCTTCTCGTTGGGCTTCAACTGGCGAGAGGTATAAGCCACAACTTTCTTCTCTTGCATCAACACTGCACCAAGACCTTGAAGAGAGGCATCACAGAAGACCTCGAACGGTTTGGATTCATCTGGAGGAGTCAGAACTAGAGCAGTGACTAATTTCTCTTTCAAAGTGTTGAAAGCGATGTCACATTTCGGAGACCAAACATACTTGACGTGTTTCTAGAGAAGGTTGTAAAGAGGCTTCGCGATCTTTGAAAAGGTCTCAACAAACCTTCAACAGTAGCTTGCGAGACCAAGGAAGCTGCGGAGTTTCTTCACATTCTGAGGTGGTTCCCAATTCACAGTTGCAGACACCTTCTCAGGATTCACCGCAATGCCCTTGGCAAAGATGATATGCCCAAGATAGAGAACCTCATCGAGCCAAAACTCGCACTTTGAAAACTTGGCGTAGAACTGATGTTCTCTGAGCTTATCAAGCACCAAACGCAAGTGCTTGGCATGATCTTCCTTGTTCTTGGAAAAGACCAGAATGTCATCGAGGTAGACCAAGACGAAGTCATTTGTGTAGGCGTTGAAGATGAAGTTCATCATGCGAGAGAAAGTCGGCGGAGCGTTGACGAGGCCAAAAGACATGACAGTGTATTCATATGAACCATAGCTTGTTCTGAATGCCGTCTTGGGGATATCTTGCTCATGGATTCGAATCTGGTGATAGCCCATACGGAGATCAAGCTTGGAGAATACTTGAGCACCTTTGAGTTGTTCAAAAAGCTCGTTGATGTTGGGAAGTGGGTACTTGTTCTTTATAGTCTTCTTGTTCAATGGACGGTAGTCAACACAGAGTCGGTCCATTCCATCCTTCTTCTTCACAAAAAGAACTCCACAACCCCACGGAGAAGAACTAGGTCGGATGAGACCCATACGCTCTTGAATATCGAGTTGCTTCTTCAGCTCCTTCAACTCTTCAGGTCCAAGCTTGTAAGGACGTTTGCAAACAGGTTCCGTGCCAGGCTCAAGATCGATGACGAATTCAACTGGCCAGTGCGGAGGCATTCCTGGAAGCTCTTCTGGAAAGACGTCTTGATATTCGCAAACGACTGGAATTTGAGAGATGGCATCCAATTCACCCTTCTCATTGAGAGAAAACAGATGGATTGTATCATCCCGAGCGGCAAAGACAATTACATCCTCAGACGAATGAGTCAATTGAATCTGCCTGGCAGCACAATCAAGCTGAGCCTTGTGCTTAGAAAGCCAATCCATTCCGAGAATAAGATCAATATCCGAGTTTCCAAGAACCACTGGAGAGTACAAAAACTTGTAGTCTCCCAACGTGATAGAGACATCCGGGACGCAATTGTTAGAAGTCATTTGCTTGCCCGGAGACACAATCTCCAACGGGAAAGGAATCCTTTCGGTCACAAAATCATGCTTGGCAACAAATGGTCTTGAAATAAAAGAAAGCGATGCACCAGTGTCAAAAAGAACTTTTGCGGGAACATCGTTAACAGGAAGGTTACCCATGATGACATCTGGCGAGTCCTCTGCCTGAGCTGTGTTCAACAAGTTGACCTTGGCGTGCTTGGGGTTATGCTTGACCACAGCTGTACTTGCCGATCCCACAGGAGGAGGAGGAGGGAGACACCTCTGATTGAAGCATTTGTTGGCATAGTGACCCTTCTGTTGGCACTTGTTGCACGTGACCTCCGAGAGCGGACGGTGATACGGAGCACTCGATCTTGGAGCTTGAGACGAAGTCTTGTTCTAAAAGCCAGGGTTGGGTGGGTGGGAAGATCCACTGCCACCTTTGCTCTTCTGCTGATAAGGCTGACGGAACGGAGGAGGAGGAAGCCAATACTTCTGCTGCTTAGCCACTTGAGTTGAGGAAGAAGGAGTAGCATCTCTGACTCGCTTCTTGGAAGCATCGCACTTCAGTTGAGCAGTCTCTTGCTTCATTGCCATGTTGTAAAACTCATCGTACCTCTTGGGCTCAAAGAGAATGAGAGCTAGCTGGATTTCTTCTCTGAGACCACCCCTGAACTGATATATCATGCTCTTCTCATCAGGGACGTCTTGCTTAGCAAAACGGGCGAGCTTCTGAAACATCTTGTTGTACTCGTAGACAGACATAGAGCCTTGCTTCAGGTTGCGGAATTCCTCACGCTTGCTTTCAACCACGCTCTAAGGAATATGATGAGCTTTGATGTCTTGACGGAATTCATCCTAGGTAATCACACGGCCTCCTCTAGAATCTTTGTACTGCTAAAACCATTCTGCAGCTTGGTCTTTGAGTTGGAAGGAAGCGAACTTGACAAAGTCCTCAGGCCTGACGTTACTGCACTCGAAATGCTTGCATATGTCCATGAGCCAATCATCAGCGTTAGTTGCCTCAACACAATTGCTGAAGGTCTTTGGCTGGTTAGCAAGGAACTGGTTGAGTGTAGCAAAGTGATTCTGATTGTTGCCTTGACCCTGGTTTGCTTGGTTGTGCTCTTGAAGAAGTTGCATGATCAGCTGCGTGTTTGCATTGGTAGCGGCCATCACAGCTTGCCATGCCTCCAGAGGTGGAGGTGGTGGTGGCGGATCAGGATTCGGAGTCGTGCGCGTTGGAGGAGCCATCCTGAAGAGGTTGACATCCATTAGCACATTGACAGACAAATATTGAAGTTGAATCAAACGGGTTGAAATTGCAACATAAAGTCTTCACATCCGAACAAAATGAACGAATGCATTCCAATTGAAATGGTCACATATCCATAAATTGAGAAGCCACTTAGAATTGAGGTAGAATAATAAAACCAACAAGGTACGGAACAAGAACGAATACTCGGTAAGGATCACCCAATCTCAAACCAAATATCCGTGGAAGAAGAACTAGAGCTACACGAATTCCCACCAATGAAACTCCCGAACCTTTCCGGTTATACAATCAGGTGTTGGGGATACAGGGGAAGCATAATATCTCACCCAAATCTAGCAAATCCTACATGCAGCTATATCCATCCTTCAACACATAACCGCGAAAAACTTCGGAAATCGTCTACCTCAACCTTCGAAAAGCATCCGTTATACAAGTTATGGCAATACTCCTGAACTCCAGCCCCAGTACTGGGTGGCGTCGAGGTTATCTCATCAACAACTGCATAAAAGAGATTTTCAATGTCGGCGAAACTAAACTCAGGTATTCCAGAACTGCAACGATAAAATTGTGACGACAACACCTCGGAGCTCAACTCCCCGGGACACTGCCACAACCCCTAAATGACAGGAGACACCAAGAACAATGTTCTCGTCACAAATCGATCGGAAGAGAAGAGTCAAAACTCTACGTTGGGATGCCTTACCAGAGCGATGAAGGGACTGGGGAGTAAAAAGAATTCCTAAACTCTCTGATATATATAATCCTAAATGACTCAAAACATTTTTCTAGACTCAACAATGCCAGCTATTCGATCAAGCAGGGGGGCTCCTAAGGTCGGGGAAGGCTCTGATTACCAACTTGTAACACCCTCGATGCGGCTATATCTCCTACGTGTCGAAGCACGACTTAGAGGCATAACCGCATTGAAAGCAATGTCACAAGTAAGGTAATCTTCACAACAACCCATGTAATTTATATAAAGGGGAAAGGATACATAGTTGGCTTACACTCGCCACGTCACACCAATACATGAATAACATTACAATCATCCAATACACTCATGGTCCGACTACGGTACCAAAATAAAAGATCAACCCTAACATGCAACATGGTCCCCGATCGCCCCAACTGGGCACCACTACTGATCATCAGGGAAAGACACATAGTAACGAAGAGAGTCTTCATCGAACTCCCACTTGAGCTCAAGCACATCGTCTGGAGCGGTATCATCGGTCCCTGCATCTGGTTTGGAAGTAATCTGTGAGTCACGGGGACTCATCAATCTCGCACCCTCGCGATCAAGACTATTTAAGCTTATAGGTAAGGCAAGGTAATATGTGGATCTGCAGCAAGTGACTAGCATATATGGTGGCTAACCTGTTCGCAAAAGAGAGCGAGAAGAGAAGGCAAAGCACGAACGAAGAACTATGATCAAGAAGTGATCCTAGAACAACCTACGTCAAACATTACTCCAACACCGTGTTCACTTCCCGGACTCCGCCGAGAAGAGACCATCACGGTTACACACGCGGTTGATTCATTTTAATTAAGTTAAGTTTCATGTTATGTACAACCGGGCATTAACAAATTCCCATCTGCCCATAACCGCGGGCACGGCTTTCAAAAGTTCAAATCCCTGCAGGGGAGTCCCAACTTAGCCCATCACAAGCTCTCACGGTGAACGAAGGATATTCCTTCTATCGAGACATTTCGATCAGACTCGGCGTCCCGGTTTTACAAGACATCCTCGACAATGTTAAAAGAAGTCAAGAAACACCGCCCAAATGTGCCGACAAATCCCGATAGGAGCTACACATATCTCGTTCTCAGGGCACACTCAAATGTACACTACGTACAACTAAAACCAACCCTCAAGTTCCCCGAGGTGGCGCTGCAAGTGGCTCTATTTGGACCAACACTCAGAGGAGCACTGGCCCGGGGGGGGTTTAAATAAGATGACCCTTGGGCTCCAGAAACCCAAGGGAAAAAGAGGCTAGGTGGCAAATGGTAAAACCAAGGTTGGGCATTGCTGGAGGAGTTTTATTCAAGGCGAACTGTCAAGGGGTTCCCATTATCACCCAACCGCGTAAGGAACGCAAAAATCCGGGAACATAACACCGATATGATGGAAACTAGGACGGCAAGAGTGGAACAAAACACAAGGCAAAAGGCCGAGCCTTCCACCCTTTACCGAGTATATAGGTGCATTAAGATGACAAGATAATATAGTGGTATCCCAACAATAAACAATGTTCCAATAAGGAACAATCTCCAATCTTCACCTGCAACTAGCAACACTATAAGAGGGGCTGAGCAAAGCGATAACATAGCCAATCAACGGTTTACTAGGACATGGTGGGTTAGAGGTTTGACATGGTAATTTGGGAGGCATGATAAGCAAGTGGTAGGCATCGTAGCATAGGCATAGCAAAAGAGCGAGTATCTAGCAAGCAAAGATAGAAGTGATTTCGAGGGTATGATCATCTTGCCTGCAAAGTTGTCAGAGTTGGCTTGATCCTCGTAAGCAAACTCAATGGGCTCCTCGTTAGATAACTCGTCTCCCGGCTCTATCCAAACAAGACAAACAAGCAAAAGGAACTCAATCAACCACGTGCAATGCTCGAACAACATGATGCAAACATGGTATGCTATGCGGGATGCGATATGTGATGCATATGCAAGATTTGACAAGGACTGATTGAACCTGGCCTCAACATGGAAATCCAAGAGTGCCAATGGAAAGGTGAGGTGATTTTGGTTGAAATTGATATAAAGATCACCGGAATCGGATGCACGGTTTGGAAATGGCAAGCAAAACAAATATGGCACCGGTCTGCGATAAACAGCAAGTAGCCATCTAAATGCATCAAGATAAATATGCTACAACACTCAAACATGACAAAAAAACATGGCAGGGATCCACTCATGATGCTTGACAAAAGATGAACACTGAGCTACGGCTAATTCATCTATTAACAGGTTCAAACAAGCATGGCAAAAATGCAAATGATAACAGGTTTCAGACTTAGTGAAATTAACACAAGTCTGGAATTTAACATCAGGTAGCACACTTTAGAGCATGAAAACTATATACTACAGGAACTTAACATGGCAAAGCAAGGCATGGCATGGAGCTACTCAAAGCACTTAACAAAAGTCCCTTAGTGACCTTGAGCCAAAAGGGATCAGAAAATACAATTGCGAGCATGTGAACATGGAAAAAACATAATCAGATTACAGACTTTGTGAAAAACGGGAGCATGCAAAATAGTTAACGAGTAGGCATGTTCACGAGCTCGATGCACTCACTACAGAGCATGACATGACAAAATAATCATACACCCATCAAGAATACGTGGCATAGAAGCTAGACATGGCAAGAACAACAACATAGCATGCACGGATCACTAGCAACATCCTCGGCAAAATCGCTAACAAGTCAACAATCTGCCAGGATTCACGAAATAGCAAAAGTAGAGCTCGATTTACTCAAGCTAGGTTGCTCCATAAATGAAAACAAAGACATGGATGGATAGAGAACCACAATGTTAACAAATCATCCTTACTGATCATCCTCAAAAGTGGCACGGATCACTAGGAAACAACAAGAACATATGGCATAATGACAAAATCAGGTCAAGGACTTCGAGAAATTCTAAGTCCGTGAAATCAGCATTACCGAATACGCTACTTTGCAAGCTTGTGTTAGTCACCACACATATCACAAAAATACATGGTAAGCACCTCTGTAAAGATGGCATGGCATATAACAAAACTCATGTAGAGCTCAGGAGCATATCATGCACACATTAATCATGGCAAAAATGACAAATAGCTATTTGATGAAACAGATATGGCAATTATATCACATAGCCCTCTTCCAACAGCATTTCGGGCATCAAGATGAGCTCAAATGAAAATGATGCAATGAGATGAAATGATGTACTCTCTGAGACGAACATTTTTATATGCTACACGCTCAAATCAGAGCCACGGATGATGAGTAATGATGTAATGAAGAATGCAAAAAAATCGGGACTTGGGGAAAAAGTCAACCCGACTAGGGTTTCTCCAGATCTGGATCGGGATCGGCACGACAAACGAGGTTCGCCAGAAACACTGTAGATGGCCGGAGAGGACGGAGTTCGCCGGATCCGTGGACGAGGGGCTCGCCGGTGACCGGAGTAGACGAGGACGGCGACGAGGTGACCGGCGAGGTGGGGCGGCGGCTCGGCGAAGTCAGGCGACGGCGAGGCGATGCGGTGGCGCCGGGGCGCGGCGAGGTGCGTGCGGCGGCGGGGCGGCGAGGCCGATGCCGGCAAGGAGGAGGCGGGCGGCGCGGCGAGGGCGCTGGAGGCCCGGGCGGTCGGCGCGGCTCCGGGCCGCGGGGGCTCTCTGCGGGCCGGGCGGGCCGGCGCTGACAGGCGGCGATGTGGGGCACGAGGCGGCGAATGGCGTGATGCCACGTGGCGGCGGTGGGATTTTTCGTCCGACGGCAGGCGGACACGTCCGGCCGCGCGGAAGGGAGAGGGATCTAGGGTTTGATCTGAAATTTCGGGGGAGATGCCTATTTATAGGTAGAGGGAGCTAGGAGACTCCAAATGGAGTGCGATTTTTGGCCACGCGATCGTGATCAAACGCTCTAGGTGATGGAGAGGGTTTAGGTGGGTTTTGGGCCAAATTGGAAGGGTGTTGGGCTGCAACACACACGAGGCCTTTTCGGTCCCTCGGTTAACCGTTGGAGTATCAAATGAAGTCCAAATGGCACGAAACTTGACAGGCGGTCTACCGGTAGTAAACCAAGGCAGCATGACAAGTCTCGGTCCAATCCAGAAATGTTTAAACCCCACACATGAAAAGAGGTAGAAAGGACCACCGGAGGAGATAGGAGCGCCGGAATGCAAAACGGACAACGGGGAAAAAGCTCGGATGCATGAGACGAACACGTGTGCAAATGCAATGATCATGATGACATGATATGAGATGCATGACAAAGGCAACAACACACGAAGACAAAAACCCGAACCCGAGGAAAATAAAATAACTTAGCACCGGAAACGGCAAGAGTTGGGATACATATAAGGTAAATTACATCCGGGGTGTTACACTGTCAATGTTGCCCGCCCGGTTGGATGAACTAAAAAGATCAGCTACAAGGTCAGGTGCGCTGACTGCGCTAATCCAGGCAAAGGCATGGATACTAGATCTTGAACCGTCGGATATAGGCAACGACTATCCTGGTGTAAAGGAGGACGGCTCAGAATTTAACAACGACGAAGGTTGACAAGGGAAATGCGCCCCATAGCGAGCAAATTGGCTGAAGAAACGGATCTCTCTCACTATTAGCCGGTTTTATGATTCTGGTCAGAAAAGATATCCCGCGCCAACACATGATGTAGAAGATCTTATTCCGCCAATCCGTAAGCACACCTATGCCCCTGATGTTGACCCCTCAGACCTTATAAGTTATGAAGCTATGTTCCAAGCCTTAACTGGAATCGGTTGGGCAACCATTGACTTCCAGCCACTGGGTAGAGAGGAGGAAGATGCACCAGCGCAGGACGATCCACACCCGTCAACTCAGCCTAGTGACGAATCATGATCCGGAGGCCGGTTTAGCTTTCTACGCACTGCCACACTTGCCGAAAACAATTATTCTTTTGGGCATTAAAACGCCTTGTAATAGGCTAGTTGAAAACACTTGGTCTACTATGCCATCGTGCATACTTTTTTTGCATGATACTGTGAATCCACCATGATTTAGGAGATATTATGTTTCATAAACCGTAGCGGTGTTATTCAAATTGTTCCTGCATACAATAAGTCTGAAAGTGTCCTAGCGGTTTACCGCTGGACAGGTCATGATGCCCAAATATATAGCCGGGGTTTATAACCAAGGCTGTACTTTGAAAATAATCAAAGATGAAAGAAATGATACATGTGATATTGAATCACTCTGTTGGTTGACCAACTTTTTTATAGTTAGGGCTTATAACCCCAATCCTGAGTATTGATAACTCCTTCCACGTTTTGCCGGTTTATGATAAAACCATACCGGGCTATGATAAACACCAATGTATCCATATATAATACTGGTGACTTGTAGTCAAAACCAGACCGGGTCAATAAACACCGGATTATAACTGATCATCTACATACAACTTATTGTTGAAAGCCAACCCGGGTCAATAAACGCCGGTTTATCATAAAATATTATAAATCTCACCAGAGGAGAAAAAACTTGTCAAATAAAAACACAAAGAGAACATACAAGGCTTTTCATGGGCTACCAGGCCACTGAGTTAAACCATTTTCAAAGCCTTTTAAGATGGACCTCAATCATTAACCAATCGTCGTTTTAACTTTGAAAAGTTCAGGGTGTATGAGATTGACTTGTCAAACATTCGACGGGTCATGCCAGGTTTACCTGGACGGAGTGGCTTACTTAAAAAGGCAGGATAACCCAGAGTTTTAGGTGAATACACCTGGCTTCCAAGCCTGGCTTGATAGCCTATTGCAAGGGTGCAAGCTTTTTGTTCTTTGAGAAGCAAAGAGCCCCCAAGCAACATTTGAGCTATGCTCGGTGGGTGCCTATGTTTGAGTTGTGCTGTTGTAACACTATCTTTGGCCCCACATAATTTCCTTTTGGCCTTAAGCCGATCAAGAGGTGTAGCTATGGTTCGAATACGACCAAGCCCCCTAGTGATTTCCTTTGATATGCGTGGCTTTATAAGCCGGATCAATAGAAATCTGCTTTATAAACAGAATCCCCCATGTAAGCACACATGATGTAAAAAAAACAGAGACCTCGCTTTAGCTGAGGCTCTGGTTTATTATATTGATCATAATATATACATTGTCATAATTATGTACATAAGAAGAGCCTGTGGCTCAAGTATAGTAAGGCCGAAGATGAGCTATATTCCATGGCCGTTGGGTCTCCTCCTCCGATTTATGTGAGTCTTTGTGCTCTCGAACATCGATAAGGTAGTATGATCCATTGCGCAGATTTTTGCTGACCACAAAAGGTCCTTCCCAAGGTGGGGACAACTTGTGCATATCAGTCTGATCCTAGATGAGCCGGAGCACCAGATCGCCTTCTTGAAAAGTTCTGGTCTTCACCCGGCGGCTGTGATAACGTCACAGATCTTGTTGATAAATCACCAAACATGCTAGTGCGAGATCACGCTCCTCATCTAACAGGTCCAGTGAGTCCTGATGTGGTTTCTCATTATTAGCTTCAATGTAAGCCACCACAGGGGGCGAGTCATGACGGATGAGGAAGAACCGCCTCTGCTCCGTAAACCATGAAGAAGGGCGTGTAACCCATAGATCTGTTCGGTGTGGTGTTGATACTCCATAACACGGAAGGTAACTCCTCCACCCAACAGCCCAGCGTCCGCTTTAATGGAACCATAAGCCGGGGTTTGATGCCTCTCAAAATCTCTTGATTGGCTCTCTCTGCCTAACCATTAGATTGGGGGTGATCCACTGAGGACACGTTAAGCCGGATGTGCTCACGTTGTTAAAATTCTTCCATAGCACCCTTGGATAGATTAGTACCATTATCAGTTATGATGCTATGTGGAAAACCAAAGCGGAAGATCACCTTTTTGATGAACTGAACCGCCATGGCCGCATCACACTTACCGACTGGCTCTGCCTCTACACACTTGGTGAACTTATCAACCACGACCAGTAGGTGGGTCTTCTTGTCCTTGGATATCTTAAAGGGCCCGACCATATCTAGCCCCCAAGTTGCAAACGGCCAAGTGATTGGAATCATCCTTAATTCTTGAGACGGAACATGAGCGCGGCGTGCAAACTTCTGACAACCGTCACACCTCTTTACCAAATCCTCAGCATCAGCATGAGCCGTCAGCCAATAGAAGCCGTGACGAAAGGCCTTAGCCACCAAGGATTTTGAACCGGCATGGTGACCACAATCTCCTTCGTGGATCTCATGCAAAATCTCACAGCCTTCTTGAGGAGACACACAACGCTGAAACGCCCCTGTTACACTACAATGACGTAACTCCCCATTGATAATGGTCATTGACTTGGATCGCCGGATTATCTGCCTGGCCAGGTCTTCATCCTCTGGTAACTCGCCCCGGTTCATGTACGCCAGGTACGGGACTGTCCAATCGGGGATAACGTGAAGAGCTGCCACCAACTGAGCCTCTTGCTCAGGAACAACCAAATCCTCCTCTGTAGGTATCTTGACCGACTGATTATGCAGCACATCCAGAAAGACATTAGGTGGCACCTGTTTACGTTGAGATCTTAAGCGACTTAAAGCATCCACCGCTTCATTCTTTCGCCGGTCTATATGGTCAACCTGATAACCCTTGAAATGGCCAGCCACTATGTCCACCTCTCGTCGATACGCCGCCATGAGTGGATCCTTAGAATCCCAAGTGCCAGACACCTGTTGAGCCACTAGGTCCGAGTCACCAAAGCACTTAACCCGGCTTAAATTCATCTCCTTAGCCATCCGAATACCATGGAGCAAGGCCTCATATTCAGCTGCATTGTTAGTGCAAGGGAACATTAAATGGAGAACATAACAAGACTTATCACCTCGTGGGGAAGTTAATATGACTCCAGCCCCCGAGCCTTCCAATTGTCTGGACCCACCAAAATGAATAGTCCAATAAGTGTTATCTGGCTTCTCCTCCGGTGCCTGCAATTCTGTCCAGTCATTGATGAAGTCCACAAGTGCTTGGGACTTAACTGCTGTGCGAGGTGTATATTTTAACCCCTGAGGTCCAAGATCAATAGCCCATTTAGCAATCCGGCTAGTTGCTTATCTGTTTTGGATAGGATGACCCTGAATATAATGCTTGAGCTTCCGGCTTGCCATGAAAACCCCATACACCAGCTTCTACCAATGTGGGTACCTCTGCTTGGACTCAATAAGCACCTAGCTGATGTAATAAACCGGCCGTTGAACCCGATATTCCTTTTCGGCCTCCTTGCGCTCCACAACAATAGCTACACTAACAACCCGGGCATTAGCAGCCACATATAGCAACAAGGGCTCTTTATCAACAGGAGCAGCAAGGATAAGCGGTTCAGCTAACTGCCGCTTTAAACTCTCAAAGGCTTCATTGGTAGCATCACGCCAGAGAAAATGGTCTGTCTTCTTCATCATCTGATACAGAGGGATTGCCTTTTCTCCCAATCGGCTGATAAACCCGCTCAATGCTGCAATACGACCCGCTAGCCGCTGCACATCATTAATACACGCCGGTTTAGACAGAGACGTAATAGTTGTGATCTTCTCCGGATTAGCTTCAATGCCTCTGTTAGACACCAGAAAACCCAAGAGCTTGCCTATCGGTACACCAAAGACACATTTGGTCGGATTAAGCATCATCTTATAAACCCAGAGGTTATCAAATGTCTCCTTCAAGTCATCTATCAATGTTTCCTCCTTTCTGGACTTCACCACAATATCATCCACATAAGCGTGAACATTGCGCCCGATCTGATTGTGAAGACAATTCTATACACAGCGCTAATAAGTAGCATGGGCACTCTTGAGCCCAAAAGGCATAGATACATAGAAGAAGGCTCCAAAGGGAGTTATGAAAGCTGACTTCTCCTGGTCCTTAACCGCCATTTTGATCTGATGATAACCAGAATAAGAGTCCAGAAAACACAAACGGTCACAACCCGCCGTAGCATCAATGATTTGATCAATACGAGGGAGAGCAAAAGGATCAGCTGGACAGACTTTGTTCAGATCTGTGTAGTCCACACACATACGCTAAGTGTCGTTCTTCTTAAGTACCAGCACCAGATTAGCTAGCCACTCAGGGTGAAAGACCTCCACAATAAACCCTGCTGCCAAGAGCCGGGCTACCTCCTCTCCGATAGCCTTGCGCATTTCTTCATTGAAGCG
The DNA here is from genome assembly GCF_002162155.2 of Triticum dicoccoides. Classification (NCBI taxonomy): domain Eukaryota; kingdom Viridiplantae; phylum Streptophyta; class Magnoliopsida; order Poales; family Poaceae; genus Triticum; species Triticum dicoccoides. The sequence goes on from NC_041386.1 coordinate 489,736,576, forward strand.
GCGGAGAAACTGTCTGACCGGTTTAAACTTAGGATCTATATTAAGAGTGTGCTCAGCGAGTTCCCTCAGTACACCTGGCATGTCAGAAGGTTTCCATGCAAAGATGTCCCGGTTTTCATGGATGAAATCGATGAGCGCGCCTTCCTATTTCGAATCCAGGTTAGTGCTGATGCTGAACTGCCTGGATGAATCGCTAGGAAGAAAGTCAACCAACTTAGTCTCCTCAGCCGATTTAAACTTCAAAGCCGGATCATGCTCTGTAGTTGGTTTTTTCAGAGAGGTCATATCCGCCGGATCAACATTGTCTTTGTAAAACTTCAACTCCTCTATTGCACAAACCGACTCAGCATAGGCCGCATCACCTTCTTCACATTCCAAAGCAATCTTCCGGCTCCCATGCACCGTGATGGTCCCCTTATGACCCAGCATCTTAAGCTACAAATAAACATAACATCATATGAATATAAATATAATCATGCTTCATTGAAAATAACATCATATGATGTAACTCCACCATGGGGCTTGAACCCACGTCCACAAGGTTAAGAGCTTTGTGTTTTACCAACTAAGCAGTGGACCTTGAATATAAGGGATTAAGACTTGTGTACCTTGAATCATTGATAGGAGCAATTGGTAGCCCCCAAGGGCCGGATCATTATGATGTGACGAGTCGGGTCTTCAATAAGGCCAAAAAATGACTTTGCATTAGCCCCCAAGTGTCATGGTGCATGCTTGCAGCGACATGAGACTTGCATATTTGATATAATCTCAACTTAAATAATGTAGCCCCCAAGTGCCGGGTTGTAAACCTGCAGCGACTCGGGACTATTCCTTCAATCGTAGAATAAATCATATCCATTGATAATATAACAGCCATTGCGCTAAAGTGACTTTGAAAACCTTAATCATAATACTGGTTATTGATAACCATAATAAAATCCCAGCCATGTTGGCTATTTGAAGATTTGAATAATATAATCCAACGATTTATGAGCGCATGATTCCAATGGCGCAATCCAAATATATACTGGCAAGTTATAATCCCAAACCAGTCCGGGTTAATAAACACTGGATAATTTATGATCATACTGGCGACTTATAGTCGAAAGCCAGGCCAGGTTAATAAACGCCGGTGATTTATAATCATGCTTTATTCAACCTATTTCTGCATACAACAAGTTTAAAGTGTCCTGGCAGTTTACCGCCGGACGGGTCATAATGCCCAACATACAACCCGGGTTTATAACCAAGGCTGCACTTAAGAATAATCAAATATGAAATATATCATACCAGTAAGGGTGAATCACATTGTTGGTTTACCAACTTTTGTAGTAAGGGTGATAACCCCAATCTTGAGTACTGATAACTCCTTCCCTATTTTGCCGGTTTATGATAAAACCGTACCGGGTTGTAATAAACACCGGATTATCCATATATAATACTAGCGACTTGTAGTTGAAACCAGACTGGGTCAATAAGTGCCGGATTATAACTGATCATATATTGATAACTTGTAGTTGAAAGCCAAGCCGGGTCAATAAAGTCGGTTTATCATAAGATATTATCAACCTCATCAAAGGAAAAAAACTTGGCAAATAAAAGCAGAGAAAGAACATGCAAGGCTTTTCATGGGCTGCCAGAACACTGAGTTAAACCATTTCACAAAGCCTTTTAAGATGGATCTCAATCATTAACCAATCGTCGTTTTAACTTTGACAAGTTTAGGGTCTATGAGATTGACTTGTCAAACGTTCGGCGGGTCATACCAGGTTTACCTGGACGGGGTGGCTTACTTAAAGAAGGCAGGATAACCCGGGGTTTTAGGTGAATACACCTAGCTTCCAAGCCTGGCTTGATAGCCTATTGCAAGGATGTAAGCTTTTTGTTCTTTGAGAAGCAAAGAGCCCCCAAGCAATATTCTGAGTTGTGCTCAGTGGGTGCCTATGTTTGAGTTGTGCTATGCAACAAACTCTCTTCGGCCCCTGATGATAATATTGGCTTGATAGCCGGATTACCGAAGTAACCAGAGTTGTGCTCTTATGATAATATTGGCTTGATAGCCAGATCAAGAGGGTAGCAATGCTATGTTCTCTTTGGTGAGTATACCTATGTTTGAACAGGAAGCCCCCAAGTGATCAATAATATGATAAACCAATAAGGCAGGATACCCATGTTTGAACCGCGCATCATGGCAACAGGTCCTCTTCGGCAACCTTTAACTTTTTGCAAGAGATAAATTCTTCTTGAACCGAGAGTTTGAACCGGATATTAAGAGTTTCAAAGTTGTGTGGGAGACATCTTTCCCTTGAACCGGATTTTAGACCGGAATCTTCATTTTCAGCCAGAAATTTTCTGACAGCCTTTAAATTCGAACTTGCGAGAAATTAATTCTTTTTGACCGGAAATTCTTAAACCAGATTTGAGAGCTTTAGGGCTTTGCGAGAGACAACTTCCTCTTAAACCGGATTTTGAACCGGATATTGAGGGCTTCAGTGCTTTGTTGGAAACGGGATTTCCCTTGAATCGGATTGTAAACCGGAAGCATCATTGTGAGCCGGAATATTTTTGATGCCCTTTTAAATTTTCATCAATATAACAGTAGCCTCTGGGACTGGGTTATGTTTCCCTCCATCGTCATGGGGTTCTTAAATTTGCTGAAACTGGCAAGATTTGCTGAGTCGTGTCATCGTAGCCCCCGAGTCTCAAGGTGACTCGAGGAGTTGGCTTGAGATTCTCCATATTTGACCATGATTTAAACCGGCATAAGTTGCATATCATTGGTGTTGATAGCATGATGTGAATCCACAGAAGGTGGAGGTGACCGCAGCGGGTTATAAATGATCTCGTATGAGCCGTGTCAGCAACTCGGCCAATGGTTCCTTCCAACTGGCTATTTGAAGTTATCCAAACTGTAGTGGCGGTGATTTGTGCGCCTGCCCATTGAGCGACCCAGTGCAGACGACGGTTGATAGTATATGATAATTTGCCTCCATTTTGTTGAAAGAAAACCGGGCTACCCAAGCTGTGACTTGTTCATACTCAATAAACAGCTCATGCAGACAGGTGCAACCCGATATGCTGATGTAGACCAGGCCACGAGAGACGGACAGCAAAGACGACCGCAGCATCGGAGGCAGCTCGGGATAGATGATTCGGCCGCAGCATTGTAAGCCGGCACGGACGAGCGAGTTAATCGCAGGCACGGTCCCGACAAGCTGATGTAAATTGGGCCATAAAGACGACGTCTTGCCCACATCCATTCACTGTGTAATATGGCATGGATGAACACCGGGCAGGATGTTGTCAGCGCATTGCTCCGTACCCATGGTATGAGCCACTTTTGTCATGATTAATTATCCCGGAAGATATTGCATGCGAGAGTAATTGTTCTTGAAATAATAAAAATGTATCATCAAAAAATTGACTGGATGGATTTAACATGATATGTTTAGCCGGAAATTATCCACCACGGAGTTGATGATCAACACGGGCGAGTCCGCTGCGGGAGCAGACGAATGAACCGCCCGCGACATTGTAAACCGGCATGGACGGGGAGAGTCAGCAGCGGCGTTGTAAGCTAGCGCGAACGCATGAACCGGCCGCGAGGGCGGACGGGTGAGTCGTCCATGGCATTGTAAGGCGGTGCGGACGGGCGAGTCGGCCGGCGCATTGATATAAACTGGACCATGACACGCGTGTCCGTGAAGCCGCGCGGCACAGCCAAACGTGCATCCGCGGTACAACACCACACCTTTTTCTTTTAATAGTCATCCCGCGTAAAAATATTACAAGCCAGAGTGATCGTTCTCGGATGAATTAATATGCTCATAAAATACAGAGGAAAGATATCACCAGATGTTCTGTTGGGTAAACGCCATATTCTAGCAATTATAAACTTGTAGTATCGTTTCCCTATTTGATGTGACGTCCATAGGAATAATATATACTAGTAGTGCACTAGTAGTTGGTCTCTTTGACGTCCATTTTGTGTGCTTCTGTAGTTAATTCTCCACAAACTGTAATATCTTCTCTATCTCTCAAAAAGGCAGAGGCATCCCGCGGTGCAATGGTGCAGCCAGCAAAGGCGGTTTAACTGAGAAAACCAAGTTCGGCGGCTCGCAGTCCACTCGCAGACGGCCCACGGCTGAGGCGACTCAGGTGAAGATGAGCTGCAGTAGGGGTGGAAGCAGCAGAGGCAGGCCATCAGGTAGAACTACAACGACATGCAGCCGTACCTGGGCGGGCACTGAGCCTCGGGGGACGGAGGCAACGCACTGGCGGCTTAAGGCAGAGGCGGCCCGTCGTTGGAGTGTGATAGCCTGCCTCTGCTGTAGTCAAGGTGATGCACGAGGGCGACTTGAACGGGAGGCGAGGCCAAACGCCCACTCGGACGTGAGGCAAGATGCGACGGTGACTCGGACGGGAGGCGACTCGCGACCCATAGTGGCAGAGGAATCCGGGGCGGTTTCTTACAGGGAGCCCCGACAAAGGCAGCTTGATGCGGCCGGTGACTCGCCATGATGGTAGCTTGATACAGCGGTCAGAGAGGTGAAGTAGAGCGGGGCAAGGGCGGCTCAGGGCTAGGCTGGCTCAACGTCAGGGCCTGCCCACGGCAGCTCGAGGTGAGGGGAGGCCCTGGTGATGGTTGAGACCGCGCGGCGACGACTTGGACGGGAGACCAGGCGCAGCAATGACTCGGAAGGGCAGCGGAGTCCAGACCAGCCACGGGTCGTGATGCGACTCAAGATGAGGGGCAGCGGTAGCGGCCGACCGTGGTAGAGGAGCGATGCGGCAGGTTACGGTCGAGGTGGCGGCGACTTGCATGTGACAGGTGGCAGATGCTGCGATTGTGGATGCCCACTGGGCTTGCATCGACGCTTCTGGTCGCACATCTTTGTTAGGAGTAGTAATTGAAGACTAAGGTGGTGTTTCGTTCTCTAGTCCTAGGACTTTTTCTAGTCCTAATTAAAAAGTCCTTAGTACCTAAAAAGTCCTTCCTTGTTTGTTTCCAGAGACTAAAAAGTCTCTAGTCCCTTCCTAGAGGCTATTAAATGACCATGTTACCCCTAGTATATAGAAAAATAACAATCAAACAACACCATGGGATGGCGTGCCAATGGGTGCATGGAGGGGCATTGATGGAAAAGTCCCAAAAAGTCTCAAAAAGACTCTCCTTGAGAGTCTTCTTCATTTAGTCCCAAATGCCTAGTTTAGTCCCTAAAAAGTCCCTCCCATTTGGTAAAAAAGTCTCCATGAGGGACTTTTTCTAGTCCCTACACAAAAAATTCCCTGGAAACAAACACCCCCTAAGAAATTTGATGTGTAGCTTCACGTCATGTACTAGTTGGAAGTACGTAGTTTTTTTTCCTTTGGTTTCCCCGCAGCCACGTATGCTGAGACGCCTCAGGACTTGATGGTGCAGGAAAATTGCTTACATGGTTTAGATGTGGCTGCAATTATCTTGCGTAGGCGTGCCGAACCAGACCAATCTCCAACGCTAGGTACCCAAAAGGATCATGCCTGGAGACTGTCGATAATCAATACAACTCCAAGTTGACATCAGTCTCAGACACCTCTTTGACTGAATTCTGCAACAACGCAAACAACGGAATTTTGATCTTCGGTCAGATTCGATGGATCACCGAAAGACCCGTGCGGCGGCGTGCATCTGCGTGTCTGTTTCACTCGTAGTTTCTTTCAAAAACGAATAAGGCCCCTCCCAATGCTGTACAGTTGCTAAGCCTTTCACGTAGGCAAAAAATCTGATGTGGCAGGTTATTTAAGAGGAGAGAGATGAGTGTGGTGACCTCAGGAAGAACCAATGCTAAGCGCGTGAACCTAGGCAAAACATTTAAAGGAAGGAAGCCCACCAATACATGAAGAGCTTTAGTTGCTAAATCATTAAATGAAGCAAGCTTAGTAACCATAAGCTAAGCACCTATGCATTGGAGAGTATAGTTGCTAAGCTATTTAATGTGCTTAGCACCTCATCTAAGCATCCATGCATTGGCAGCAGCCTAACGAGGTTACGACCTGTAGCGACTCAGCGGCCGCGTGTGAGTTATTGCAGTGGAAAACTTTTGTCCGTCTCAGCTTCAAACGGCGACACGGTGAAAATCGATCCAGATTCGATGGATCATCCAGTCATGATGGCGCACACTGCAACCCTAAAACAATCTCAATATCGTACATGCCGATCCGACTGCTCGTTCATGGCATAGATCCCCTTCACGCCGGCTATTGCTTCATCTGAAAAATTGTGAACTCCTCGATCCCTAAAAGAGATCCCTTCAAGAACACAACACCATCGTGCGTGAGCCCCACAGTGGGCGCCAACTGCCATGGAATTATCACGGTAGATGTCCTAGTGTGAGGACTTAGTCATGAGGCTAGCACATCTATGTGATAGCTTGAGAGGGGTTGATCAGGATGAGAGACGCGAGGCAGATCATCACACAAGACAAGGACTTAGACAGCTTTGGGCCCCAGGAAACATCATCCGGAATAGCCCTACATGCTGTTTGTGGCTAGGTCTCATTATGCTCATGAGGGAGTCGCTGCATAAACCGGCTCTCCTCTAGTTGTGTCTAGCCTTAGCTATTACTTTCTGTTTCCCCCTTTGGGGAGCCCTGCCCCTCCTTATATAAGTCAGAGGGGCGGGTTACAAGTGCAGTCCTATTAGGATTAGGACCAGTCTACCTTCTAATACAAACCGGATACAAGTCCAGGTCTAAACTCCTTGTAAGAAAAATATTCCTCACGCCTTTCCTCTTAAACCGGACCACCATAACATGAACCGGCCTTCTGGGCCTTGGGCCTTGTCATCCGTCTATCCCGCCCGCCGGGTTACCGGTGAATCATAATGTTCAGTTAGGTTGCTTGTAAACCGTCTGGTCAGTGCGGGTCGCCAGTGAATCGCCAAGTCCGGCCGGGTTATACTTCCGGCCGGGTTACGCCGCGGGGTATATCCCCGACAGGGTCCGAAGCGGCCCGCCCCCTTCCAGCAGGGGGCTGGGGGCTGGCGCCCACCCAGTTGCAGGCCAGGCCTCGGGAGGAGCCCGAATAAGTGGAGGCCCGCTGCTTGAAGAGGAGCCCAAGACCGAAGCCACCCAGCCGCCGTCCACGACAAGGGGAGGAACCCTAGCACGCTTGGTGTGTTCCAAGCAAGGCTACGAAGGAAGGACGACGAGGGCGTGAGCTCAAGACGCCTTGTCGACGGGCTGGCTTCCCTGGTTGACTCCATGCCGTGAGCAGCGCGCGCCCTTGCAGCGCTCAAGTCTAGCGGGAGAAATGAGGCGAGAGGAGGCTGCTTCTCTGGAGATTTCGCGGCCTTGACGGAAGGGATCCTGAAGTGATGTCGTCAGGAAGGGAAGCAACACGCGGAGAATCACCAAGATAAGGTACTTACTCGTCAACGTCGATGTACTTCCTTCGTTTTAACGGCCCAAAGGTGCCGCCGCTGCGGCTTGGGGACCCCTTCCTTTTGCGGAGCTCTTCGAAGTCCACGCAAAGCCGAACGAAGCGCTGGACATGGTGGCCAACATAGGGCGCAACTGGAGAAGTGCTCGAAGGGGCAGCCTCAGGAGTGCCAAGCTGAGGGGAGCTATCGGGCTCTGCCTCGCAATGACCTGCCGAGGCCTCAGGAGCCCCGGCCTCGGGAGATGCAGACTGCATCACCCCCTCAACTGCCGCCCCAGGGCAAGAGTCACGAGTTCCCGAGGACGACGCCTCAGGATCTCTGGGCGGCATCAGCACCTCGGCACCTGCGCCATCGGCCTCTAGCGGTGCTCGCCCCCTGCATCCACACTTGGGGTGAGCTGATACGTCTCCAACGTATCTATAATTTTTGATTGCTCGATGCTATATTATCTTCTGTTTTGGACATTATTGGGCTTTATTATCCACTTTTATACTATTTTTGGGACTAACCTACTAACCGGAGGCCCAGCCCAGAATTGCTGTTTTTTGCCTATTTTAGGGTTTTGAAGAAAAGGAATATCAAACGGAGTCCAAACGAAATGAAACCTTCGGGAACGTGATTTTTGGAACGAACAAGATCCATGAGACTTGGACCCTACGTCAAGCAACCAACAGGGAAGCCACGAGGTAGGAGGGCGCGC
>NC_041386.1:489745117-489762060 GCF_002162155.2 Triticum dicoccoides
CCTCCACCCTCGAGGGCCCCCTGTTGCTCCACTAACGTACTTCTTCCTCCTATATATACCTACGTACCCCCAAACGATCAGATACAGAGCCAAAACCCTAATTCCGCCGCTGTAACTTTCTGTATCCACGAGATCCCATCTTGGGGCCTGTTCCGGAGCTCCGCCGGAGGGGGCATCAATGACGGAGGGCTTCTACATCAACACCATAGCCTCTCCGATGATGTGTGAGTAGTTTACCTCAGACCTTCGGGTCCATAGTTATTAGCTAGATGGCTTCTTCTCTCTTTTTGGATCTCAATACAAAGTTCTCCCCCTCTCTTGTGGAGATCTATTCGATGTAATCTTCTTTTTGCGGTGTGTTTGTTGAGACCGATGAATTGTAGGTTTATGATCAAGTTTATCTATGAATAATATTTGAATCTTCTCTGAATTCTTTTATGTATGATTGGTTATCTTTGCAAGTCTCTTCGAATTATCAGTTTGGTTTGGCCTACTAGATTGATCTTTCTTGCAATGGGAGAAGTGCTTAGTTTTGCATTCAATCTTGCGGTGTCCTTTCCCAGTGCCAGTAGGGGCAGCAAGGCACGTATTGTATTTTTGCCATCGAGGATAACAAGATGGGGTTTTCATCATATTGCATGAGTTTATCCCTCTACATCATGTCATCTTGCTTAAAACGTTACTCTGTTCTCTTGAACTTAATGCTCTAGATGCATGCTGGATAGCGGTCGATGTGTGGAGTAATAGTAGTAGATGCAGGTAGGAGTCGGTCTACTTGTCTCGGACGTGAAGCCTATATACATGATCATACCTAGATATTCTCATAACTATGCTCAATTCTGTCAATTTCTCAACAGTAATTTGTTCACCCACCGTAAAATACTTATGCTCTTGAGGGAAAACCAACGCAGTGCTCAAGAGGTAGCAAGAAGGATTTCTGGCACCGTTGCCGGGGAGGTCTACGCAAAAGTCAACATACCAACTACCCATCACAAACCCTTATCTCCCGCATTACATTATTTTCCATTTGCCTCTCGTTTTCCTCTCCCCCACTTCACCCTTGCCGTTTTATTCGCCCTCTCTCTCTATCCTCCCTCTCTTTCTCTATTTGCCTCTTTTTGCCCGTTCCTCGTTTGCTTGTGTGTTGGATTGCTTGCTTGTCACGATGGCTTAAGATAGCACTAAATTGTGTGACTTTACCAATACCAACAACAATGATTTTATTAGCACTCCGATTGCTCCTCTTACCAATGCTGAATCTTGTGAAATTAATGCTGCCTTGCTGAATCTTGTCATGAAAGATCCGTTTTCCGACCTTCCTAGTGAAGATGCCACTACCCATCTGAATAGCTTCATTGATTTGTGTGACATGCAAAAGAAGAAAGATGTGGACAATGATATTGTTAAATTGAAGTTATTCCCTTTTTTCTTAGAGATCGTGCTAAAGCTTGGTTTTCGTCTTTGCCTAAAAATAGTATTGATTCTTGGAATAAGTGCAAAGGTTCTTTTATCTCTAAGTATTTTCCTCCCGCTAAGATCATCTCTCTTAGAAACGATATTATGAATTTTAAGCAACTTGATCATGAACATGTTGCACAAGCTTGGGAGAGGGTGAAATTAATGATACGTAATTGCCCAACACATGGTTTGAATTTGTGGATGGTTATACAAATTTTTTATGCCGGATTGAATTTTGCTTCTAGAAATCTTTTAGATTCGGCCGCGGGAGGTACTTTTATGGAAATCACTTTAGGATAAGCTACTAAACTCCTAGATAATATTATGGTTAATTATTCTCAATGGCACACTGAAAGATCTACTAATAAAAAAGTGCATGCGATAGAAGAAATTAATATTTTGAGTGGAAAGATGGATGAACTTATGAAATTATTTGCTAATAAAAGTGTTTATTCTGATCCTAATGAGATGCCTTTGTCTACTTTGATTGAGAATAATATTGAATCTATGGATGTGAATTTTGTTGGTAGGAATAATTTTGGTAACAATGCGTATAGAGGAAACTTTAATCCTAGGCCTTATCCTAGCAATTCCTCTAATAATTATGGTAATTCCTACAACAACTCTTATGGAGATTATAATAAGATGCCCTCTGATTTTGAATCTAATATTAAAGAATTTATTACTTCGCAAAAGAATTTCAATGCTTTGATTGAAGAAAAATTGCTTAAGATTGATGAGTTGGCTAGGAACATTGATAGACTTTCTCTTGATGTTGATTATTTGAAACTTAGATCTATTCCTCCTAAGCATTATATCAATGAGTCTCTCAAAGCCATGAGAATTTCCATTGATGAGTGCAAAGAAAGAACCACTAGGATACGTGCTAAGAAAGATTCGTTTATAAGAGCTGGAGTACCAAGCAACTGGAGAAGTGCTCGAAGGGGCAGCCTCAGGAGTGCCAAGCTGAGGGGAGCTATCGGGCTCTGCCTCGCAACAACCTGCCGAGGCCTGAGGAGCCCCGGCCTCGGGAGATGCAGACTGCATCACCCCCTCAACTTCTGCCCCAGGGCAAGAGTCACGAGTTCCTGAGGACGACGCCTCAGGATCCCTAGGCGGCATCAGCACCTCGGCACCTGCGCCATCGGCCTCCAGCGGTGCTCGCCCCCTGCATCCACACTTGGGGCGAGCCCGAAGCCAGCAGCGAGGAGGGGAACCATGTCAACGGGGTTCTCATGGGGCCCACCAGACCGACTGGACGTAGCCCCCACTCATCGAAGGAGCGCATCTGCTCCACGGATGTCGCTTTGTACAAGCAGCGATACAAAAGGGAACTCTTCCTTGGCATGTCGTCTGGCAACGGGACACCCGTCAGGACCTTGAGCACCATTCACCGCGCCTCAAGGGGGATCCCAGACTCCTGAAGTCTCATGTGGTCCTTGCGGTTGAGCAAGCCCCACATCGGTCGAGAGTGGCGCTGAAGCGGAGCGATTCAGCGCCGGATGAACTCCTTCACCACCATAGGCGGAATCACGTCAAGGTCCTTGAGCCTCTCCAGCCTGAGCCAGACGGGGGCAAGGCGCGAATCGTCGAGCCTTTGGTGGCATCAACCGGAGCTAGGAATGGCGGGCCCTGGCGGAGAAAAGAGCAGGGGGCTGAGCACTCCGACATCAACAAATACCCACCGTGTCCGAAACTCGCTCGTGGATGGTGGGAGCTCGAAGTCAATCCCCGCTCCGGCCGTCACCACCACGGCCTGAAAGCTCAGGCACCCTAAGCTCTACCGGGGATCAATCAGGTGCAACGAGAAGAAGTGGCGGAGAAGGGCCACGGAAGGAGCAATGCCTACCATAGCCTTGCAAACAAAGGCGAAGACGACAAGAAGGGTCATTGATTGGGGATCCAGGTGCAGCACGTGGATCTGATAATGGGCAAGCACTGCGTTGAAGAAGCCGCAGAAAGGAAAAACCAGGCCAGCCCAAAGGGCGTCGATGAAGAATGGGACCTCGGTGGCTGTCCGGTCGATACGGGCACGAGACGCAGGCCAGGCCACCGTCCTTCCCCACTCATTGAAGCTGGAGGCGAGCATGGGATGCACCTTGTCCATGGCTTCTTGGTTGAGCACCAGCGAGCTGCCAACGGCAGGCTCAGCGGCCGGGCATAGCCCGACGGAGGACAGGGGACTCTTCCCTTTCTCCGACTAGTCCGATGCCATGGCGGTGGGAGGATTGAGCTCAGATCAGATCGAGGGAGAGGCTCAGCTTCGAGGAAGCGGAAGAATTGGGGAGTGCGTGGCAACAACGGGAGGGAAACCGTGTAGACCGCGGTGACCGCCTAGCCAGGCGGGTATCAAGGCAGCGTGGGGAAGCGGAGACGCCCACATACAATTAGTCGCCACGCATCGACCAAGGCCGCAGGCTATTGGGGCACGCGGTGCTCCGCACTTGCCCTTTGGCTTCGCCTCGAAGCCAAGCCCGAGCGCGCCTTGGGCCCGGGGGCTACTGTCGGCGTTCTGAGAAAGGGTGTCCCCAGACTTGCATGCCTGCGGCCCACGGCGTGGCTCTGCAAGTGGCCCCGTACGACCCATCTTCACCAACGAGCATTCAATACCCTCGCGAGGCGGACGACACAAGACCTCCTCAGGAGCGGCGTCACCAGGCTGGCTCGCGAGGGGCGGAGAGATCAAGTCCAGGCAAACCTCGCGAGGTTCCTATGACGTGAGCCATGACGATCGAGACCAGGCGGGTGCCAGCGTGCACAATATCCTTGTTTCCTCTTTGGTGCTAAGGAGGCAAGCGCAGACGAAGAGTACCAAGGCGTCAAGCAAAGGTTTCCATATCAGTGCAACGAGACCAAGCCCAGCAGGATGGCAGGACGGAGGTCATCGTGGAGCCCAAGGCGGTGTCACCACCAAAGCCTTTGACAGGCGAAGACTACTTTTGTCAGGATAAGCTCTACTAGCTGTCCCCTTTCAAATTGGCCGTTGTTGGCTCCCTTCCCGCTCAATATTTGGGGAGAGGACCAGGGCCTCTATAATTAGGACTAGTCACTACCATAGCTAGGGGGGCGACCTCATCTTGGACCGGAGCCGTTCCATCCTTAGCTTCACACCCACCAAGCACAAGAACACCTCACCTCAGGAGGCTGTTCTTCCCCTTGTATTGTTCATCATCAGCCCAAGAGGCAATCCACCACACCACACTGGAGTAGGGTATTACACCACAATGATGGCCCAAACTAGTATAAATCTTGTGTCCCTTGTGTTGCGAGTTCGTCGTGTTAGCCTTAGAGATCATGGCGAGGTTAAGGGCGTGAGTTGGTAGGGGGAGATCTTCGCGCGCACCCCAGTGCTCGAACCTTAAGGGTTTTGCCGGAACCTGAGATTCGACAAGCGTAGGATATTTTTTGTAATTACATGCTATGTTTCCCAACAGTGGTATCCGAGCCACGTCTATGCGTAGATGATATGCACGAGTAGAACACAAAGAGTTGTGGATGGTGATCGTCATACTGCTTACCACCAATGTCTTATTTTGATTCGGCGGTATTGTTGGATGAAATGGCCCGAACCAACCTAATACGTCTCCAACGTATCTATAATTTTGATTGTTCCATGCTGTTATATTATCAATCTTGGATGTCTTAGAATCATTTCATAGTCATTTTATATCATTTTTTGGTACTAACCTATTGACACAGCGCCAAGTGTCAGTTGCTGTTTTTTTGCATATTTTTTACATAAATCAATACCAAACGGAGTCCAAATGCAATGAAACTTTACGGAGATTTTTTATGGACCAGAAGATACCTAATGGGCCAAGGCTGCGCCTGGGGGGTGCTCCGAGGAGAGCACAACCGACCTGGTGGGTTGCGCCGACCTCGGGTGCCCCTCAGACCGTCTCTTTGCTCTATAAATACCCAAACATTCCAGAAACCCTAGTGGAGTCAACGAAAATCAATTGCAGCCGCCGCAGAGTCCAGAACCACCAGATCCAATCTAGACACCATCACGGATGGGGTTCACCATCTCCATTGGTGCCTCTCCGATGATGTGTGAGTAGTTCTTTGTAGACCTTCGGGTCCGTAGTTAGTATCTAGATGGCTTCCTCTCTCTCGTTTGATTCTCAATACAATGGTCTTTGGAGATCCATATGATGTAACTCCTTTTGCGGTGTGTTTGTTGGGATCGGATGAACTTTGAGTTTATGACCAGATCTATCTTTTTATATCCATGAAAGTATTTGAGTTTCTTTGATCTCTTTTATGCATGATTGCTTATAGCCTCATATTTCTTCTCCGATATTTGGGTTTTGTTTGGCCAACTTGATCTATTTATCTTGCAATGGCAAGAGGTGCTTTGTAGTGGGTTTGATCTTACGGTGCTTGATCCCAGTGACAGAAGGGGAACCGACATGTATGTATCATTGCTACTAAGGATAAAACGATGGGGTCTATCTCTACATAGATAGATCTTGTCTACATCAGGTCATCGTTCTTATTGCATTACTCCGTTTCTTCATGAACTTAAAACACTAGATGCATCCTGGATAGCGGTCGATGTGTGGAGTAATTGTAGTAGATGCAGGCAGGAGTCGGTCTACTAATCTTGGACTGATGCCTATATAATGATCATTTCCTTGATATCGTCATGAGTATTTGAAGTTCTATCAATTGCCCAACAGTAATTTGTTTACCCACCGTTTGCTATTTTTCTCGAGAGAAGCCACTAGTGAAACCTACGCCCCCGGGTCTCTTTCTCATATTATTTGCCTTTGCGATCTATTTTATTTGCCTTTTATTTTCAGATCTACTAAACCAAAAATACAAAAATACCTTGCTGCAATTTATTTTATTTGTCATTCGATCTATGAATGTTTACAACTCTCTCACGTTCGTTTATCAATTTATGGCGCCGTTACCCGCAAGGGATTGACAACCCCTTTTACATGTTCGGTTGCGAGTATTTTTGTTATTTGTGTGAAGGTGTTGTTTACGTTGTGTCGCTTGGTTCTCCTACTGGTTCGATAACCTTGGTTTCACATCTGAGGGAAATACCTACCGCCGATGTGCTGCATCATCCCTTCCTCTTTGAGGAAATACCGATGTAGCTTCAAGCGACATATTTCTGGCGCCGTTGCCGGGGAGGATCTTCAAGATATAGCAAGTTCCTAATCACAAATCTCATCTCCTTGCAATTTACATTATTTTCCATTTGCCTCTCATTTTCCTCCCCCCCACTTCACAAAAATTTGCCGTTTTATTTGTCCCTCTTTTTTGTTCGTCGTTTTCTCGCCATGACCGATCCTAAAAAGGCTAAGGGCTTTCTCCCGAGTTTTAATGCTTTGGATAGCCCCTATGTCCTCTCTGAGCTCATAAACAATGATGCTGTGGAAGGATCTACCGGGGTTGTTAAGGAAAATCTTAAAAATTGTGATGAAGATGATCCCGGAATTTTCCGTTATTTGCTTCATGAATCTTTGAAAGATGCTTGGGATAGGCTGTTGAGAATTCGAGCTAGCTATGTGCCCCAATATCAGATAGAGATACACTTGAAAAGTTTTTATGTTGGTTTACCTTCTTCCTTCAAGCAAGTTTTGGATCCTATATTTGAAAACAGTTTTCTTGAAGGGGATGCCATTGATACTTATGAAATGATGAAAACCATATTTGGGCACCCCAAGGGAGAACATGTTGAATCAACTACCCTTATGTGCTTTTATCAAAATGAAATAATTAAAGAGATGAAGGCTAGTTTTGATACGAATTTTTGCAACATGCTTAATCTTTCTTCTGCTATCAATGGCCATGTGCTTTCACAAAATAGAAAATTAAATGCCACTGATAGGAAATTTTCTCCTTGCTTTAAAATAACAAAGATGACAAAACTTAGATCCTTGCTTTATGCCTAGCTAAGGGCGTAAAATTATAGCGCTTGTTGGGAGGCAACCCAATGAATAAAATTTATTTTTGCTTTTTGCTTCCTGCTCTTGAGTGTTATCACAATTATGCCACTGTTATGATTGTGTTTTTTATATTTTAATTAGTGTTTGTGCCAAGTAAAGCCTTTAGGATATTCTTGGGTGATAGTTGTTTGATCTTGCTGAAAAAACAGAAACTTTTGCGCAAACGAAAATAATTCTCGTTTTTAACCAAAGAGCGATAAAATACCCATTCCTTTTGCAGTAGATCAATATAAAAAATGCTCAGGTCGTCCTATTGTTTCAGAATTTTTGGAGTTACATAAGTATTTGAAATAGCCAGATCGATATAGAGTGTTCTGTTTTGACAGATTCTGTTTTCTTTGTGTTGTGTGCTTGTTTTGATGATTCTATGGTTTTCTTTGATGAGTTTTTGCCATAGAAAAGTTGGAATACAGTAGATGTAATGCAAGAATAAAATATGAATTGGTTTGATACAGTACTTATAATAGTGATTTTCTTTCTTTTACTAATGGATCTCACGAAGGTTTTCTTGAGTTTTGTGTGATCGAAGTTTTCAAGTTTTGGGTTATCTTACGATGGATGAAGGAATAAGGAGTAAGAAGAGCCTAAGATTGGGGATGCCCCGGCATCCCAAGCTATTTTCCAAAAGAGAGCAAGCAACTATGATGCGGAGCATCCCAAGATCATCCCCATGGACCTATCATCGTCTCACCAAGTGTCTAGTGGACCCATGACACGAGCACGTGCAAGAGCTCTCGAAATCGAGGTGACATCACTCCTCTCTCAATTCCACTTCAATGCACATGAGACATGGCTACTACCTCAAACAGAGACATTGTGCATACTCAGGTACCAAGGAACTAACCATGGAGAAGCTAAGGAGCAAGAAGGATTGGGAGCGGAAGACATGCATGAAGACGGAGAAGAAATCAGCCAAGTCCCAGGCTGGCCGGATGATCCGAACACAGCCCGGATGATCCGTACCCTAGCCCGGACGATCCAGACAATTGGAGACCCGAGAGCAACCGAGGCTGCCCTAAAGCTTTCTGGGTTTCATTTTCTTGAGCCGCCAGCCGGGTCTTGGCATCGTTCAATTGAGATTCCAATTCAGCAGTCGCAACCTGCATGCAACACAGATTTATCAAACATATTTCATGGCAGATTACAACAATATAAGTCCCAAGTCCTTTGCAAGCAACAACACTTTGCACTTGGGGGCTAATGTCTGTCAAAACAATTTTTTCACAGAAACGTCTCTTATGAATAAAGTCCCAAGCACTTTGCAAGCAACACTACTTGGCACTTGGGGGCTAATGCATATTGCTCATATCTTAGTAATGATGAACCGGATGTGTTGTCAACAGTCTTAGCCGACTCATGGAGACTATGCAGTTAAGTTCTACTCTTTTACACAGTGATCAATAGGACCGGCTCATTCATACTGATTAAACCGCCCCTTGGGGATTACAAATGAAAAATTATGCTATTTCAGCATCCGGTTTAGTTTTAAACTAGACTTGGAGGGAGTCTAGGACAGAAGCTTATGATTCTTCTAAGTCTACAGATTATTCATTCTTATCATAATTAGAAGACTTGGGGGCTAGCAGGATATACATAACTTATGTAAGCTGGATGACATACCTCATACTTCTGGTGCATCTGTTTCACCATCTCAGTTTCCAAATCACGGCTAGAGTGTACTTGATTGAGATAACCAGACAATACTTCACTACTTCTCAATTGAGCATAGTGGGAGACGTCAAATCTCACTTTTTGTCTCTCCATGGCTTCTTGCTTGGCAGAATGTCTGGCTAACATAGTTGGGTTCCCCGGTTTAGTAAAACCAGTGCCAGTGATTAGAATGTCATTAGCATAAGTCTCTGGCGGGGTAAGTGAGCTGGACGGTTCAGTAGTTGAAGGGTCAATGTTGGTTTGATCAACAGACAACTCAGGCATTTCAGTTTGAGTGTTGGAAGCAGGATATTCTGGTTGTTGTTCAGAGGCTTCTGGTGCAGAAGCTTGCTGGTCTGGTTCAGCAACTTTAGGGTCTTCGGCCGGTTTTGTCACCTTCGCCTTCTTGTTGGGCTTTGCTTGACCACTAAAAGAATTCGGACATGTCAACATAATGATGAGTATATAAAAGTACAGGAGAAAGGTAATTGTTCTTACCCAGGGCAGTCTTGAAAGCCGACAGCTGGGTCCGAGATGAATCGCCAGAGGAAGAACGAGAAATCTCCTGCAAGATTGAATCAAAGGAATTGAGTGGCTGGCGAAAGAGACCCGCCAGTAAATAAAAGAGTTAAGGTTAAAAATAGCCTCATTTTGGCGTTTTCGAGGTGGGGTGTTTGGTAAACCGGAGGATAATTCTTCACCTCCACTGGTCCGGGTCTGGCGGCGATTCTCGTGTTGCTGTCGTTTCAAAAGAAAATGAGGATCTAAATAAGCCAAGGGGTGTGAAAACCTTACATTCCGGGTTACTCGTCGAAGTTTCTGTCTTGGCAAAGGTTCTGAGGCGGAGGAAATAATAGTTACCTCTTCTTCAACTGCTTGGCTGGCTCCCATGTGATCCTGGTAATAGTCAGTTTCAATAAGATGGTTGAAACACAAGCCAAGAGAGTCAAGGGCTACCTCTGACTCAGAGGTGTCATCCAGCTTAAGCAGATCAGAGGCGCTTGATTTCTTCTTAGGTTTCTTGCTGGTCTTTCTGGCGGCTTTCGCGGCAGCCCTAGCCTTTTTGGCGGCTTCGTGGTCATATTTTGCCTTCCAAGTCAGATTTAGCCTGCGGAAGAGTAATATACTTGAGTTCACATAATATTTGTATGATAAGATAAAGTAAGGGAAATCAAGAGACTTACATCTGGTGGCGGGTTAAGCTTGCAGAAAGGGTTCAGACCCACTTTGCTGTAGTCTTCGAATTTTCCATTTACAAGTGTTGTTGCCATTTCAATAATGCCCTCTTCAGTCAGACACAGAGAGCTATGGCGTAATGGATCGTCTTTTTCTCCGGTATAAGTACACATCAAGCCAGATCGGTGGCTTAAGGGTATGATCCGCCACGAGACCCAGCAGCGGACCAAATCAACTCCGGTTAAACCGTTTCCTAGCAGGGCTTAGACCTTTCTGATAGTAGGGGCGAGTTTCTTACATTTGGCAGCGGTAAGTTTTTCAGGGAGTTGATGTTTTGGGTCAAGACATTCAGCATGATAACCCGGCAAGAGATTTTCATCAGCCGGCGAGATATCTTTACAATAGAACCACGTCTGATTCCAGTCCTTGGGGTGACTTGGTAGAGATGCTTGAGGGAAGATGGCATCTCTTCTACGTTGAATCGAGATCCCACCAAGTTCCAAGCCGGGCCCGTTTGTGAACTCATTTTGGCAGTTCAAATAGAAGAATTCCCTGAAAAGCTCGACACAAGGCTCTTCTTGAAGGTATACTTCACAAAAAACTTGAAAGTTACAGATGTTTGACACAGAGTTGGGTCCAATGTCTTTCGGATGGAGTTTGAAGAAGTGCAGAACATCTCGAAAAAACTTAGAGCCGGGCGGTGAGAAGCCTCGGTTCATATGATCAGTGAATACAATGACTTCACCGTCCTTTGGCAGAGGTCTCTCTTCGCCCGGGTCAAGAGTGTGGTAATGCATGACACTCTTCTCTGGTAGATATCCAACCTTGACAAAATCTTTTAAAGTACCCTCAGTAACGATGGAAGGAACCCAGTTACATGTGGTAACTGTCTTTGGCGGGATTGTGAAAGAAGGACAACGTAAAGGAAGGGAATAATTTGCCGGTTCAAGTCAGTTGGTGAAATCACAAGTTAACAGTTACAGTGTACATTCAGAATGGTGGCTTAAGCAAGGGCTAATGATATATGAAGTAACGATAAGCCAGTAAAGTAAGCCGCCATGACTAAGATATTCAAGATCTAACAAGAGCAAAATTTGCGAAGTGTTGGGATAAATAGGTTCCACAAGTTAAAGCTATAATTCGGATCTGCAACTATTCATAAAAAGGAAATAAATTTTGAACCTACAGAGGCAGCAGCAGAAAAGTGGAGGTACCCCAGAGGAGATCTGTCGCGATGAGGATGTGTTCTAATATAAAAAACGGGTACTGAAACTGCTACCACACAAGACCTATGTTATTTTCAGATCAAACTACGCAATCGAGAAAGGAGAAAAGGAAGAATGGTGATGAACACGGATGAATAGCGAAACCCTAAGAACAGATGTAGGAAGGGAAAAGGGGAAGACTTACTAACGCTGACGGATAGCAGAGGAGCACCTCGGCGTTTCTGGTCAGTTGAGCGTGATGCGGCGGCCAGAGTTGATGAAGAGGACGGAGGTCGACTGTGGCGGAGCTCGTGCGGGCTGGTACGTCGCGAGGAGAAAGAAGATGAGAAAGAGAAGAGAGGAGAATGAGAAAGGGCGGTGAGGGAGTCCTGGATTAGGGGGTCTCCGGACAGCCGGACTATATCCTTTGGCCGGACTGTTGGACTATGAAGATACGAGATTGAATACTTTGTCCCCTGTCCGGATGGGACTCTACTTGGCGTGGAAGGCAAGCTAGGCAATGCCGATATGGATATATCCTCCTTTGTAACCGACCTTGTGTAACCCTAGCCCCCTCCAGTGTCTATATAAACCGGAGTGTTTAGTCCGTAGGACAACATACAATCATACCATAGGCTAGCTTCTAGAGTTTAGCCTCTCTGATCTCATGGTAGATCAACTCTTGTAATACTCATATCATCAAGAACAATCAAGCAGGACGTAGGGTATTACCTCCATCAAGAGGGCCCGAACCTGGGTAAACATCGTGTCCCCTGCCTCTTGTTACCATCCGCCTTAGACGCACAGTTCGGGACCCCTACCCGAGATCCGCCGGTTTTGACACCGACATTGGTGCTTTCATTGAGAGTTCCACTGTGTCGTCACCATAAGGATTGATGGCTCCTTCGATCATCACTAGCGATGTGGTCCAGGGTGAGGCTTTCCTCCCCGGACAGATCTTCCTATTCGGCAGCTTCGCACTATGGGCCAATTTACTTGGGCATCTGGAGCAGATCGAGAGCTATGCCCCTGGCCATCAGGTCAGGTTCGGAAACTTAAACTAAACTGCCGACATCTGCGGAGACTTGATCTTCAACGGATTCAAACCCATGTGGATATATACGCCGCACAGTCATGACGAGCATGACGTAACTCTGCCGTCGGACAGTGTTCGGGAGATCGCATCCGCAACTACTCCGGCCGTTAATCCGGAGCAAATCGCGCCCTCCGAGAGCAGAGGGATAGACCCTGCCATGGAGGCCGCACTCTCAGTGGCGATAGAGCTAGATACTGACTTCACCCCTTACGAGAGCTGTATCGCTGAACCACTGGGTTCATCTCCGGCCACGGACTCCGAGCCGCTCACATCCGTGCCCGTCGAATCCGACTGGGCACCGATCATGGTGTTCTCCTCCGCGGATATCTTTCAGCACTCACCTTTCGGAGACTTGCTAAATTCATTAAGGTCTCTCTCCCTGTCAGGAGAACCTTGGCCGAACTATGTCCGACTAGAATGGGATGCGGACGACGAAGAAATTCGCTGCCCACCCACCACCCACTTAGTAGCCACTATCGACGACTTAACCGACATGCTCGACTTCGACTCCGAAGACTTCGACGGTATGGACGACGAAGCCGGAGACGAATAGGAACCACCGCCCTCAGGGCGCTGGACCGCCACCTCGTCATATGATATATACATGGTGGACAACCCCAAAGAAGGCAATGGCGATGAGACAGCGGAGGATGACCCCTCCAAGAAGCAGCCCAAGCGCTGACGTCAGCGGCGCCGCTCTAAGTCCCACCACAGCAACAGCAGTGATACTGGCACAGGAGATAATAACACCCCGGATAGTGCCGAAGACAACAACAATCCCCTCCAGCATGATGTAGAGCTGGAGGACGAACAAGCTAGCCATCCAGAGCAGGCAGCAGATGGAGAACCAGAGGAGGACAATTACATGCCTCACTCCAAAGACGAGGCGAGTGTAACACCCACGATGTGGCTATATCTCCCACGTGTGGGAGCACGACTTAGAGGCATAACCGCATTGTAGGCATGTCGCAAGAGGGGTAATCTTTACACATCCCATGTAGTGAATAAGAAAGAGGTACAAAGTTGGCTTACAATCGCCACTTCACACAATACATAAATATATCATTACATCATCCAGATACAATCAAGGTCCGACTACGGAACCAAAATAAAGGCAACCCCAAATGCATAAGATCCCTGAACGCCCCAACTGGGCTCCACTACTGATTGTCTGGAAAGGAAACGTAGTAACGTCCTGAGTCTTCATCGAACTCCCACTTGAGTTCAGTCGCATCTCCTGGAATGGCATCATCGGCACCTGCATCTGGTTTTGGAAGTAATCTGTGAGTCACGGGGACTCAGCAATGTCACACCCTCGCAATCAAGACTATTTAAGCTTATGGGTAGGGAAAAGGTATGAGGTGGAGCTGCAACAAGCACTAGCATATATGGTGGCCAACTTACGCAAATGAGAGCGAGAAGAGAAGGCAAAGCACGTTCGAGAAATCTATGATCAAGAAGTGATCCTAGAACTGCTTATGTTCAAGCATAACACAAGACCGTGTTCTCTTCCCGGACTTCGCCGAAAAGAGACAATCACGACCACACACGCGGTTGATGCATTTTAATTAAGTCAAGTGTCAAGTTCTCTACAACCGGACATTAACAAATTCCCATCTGCCCATAACCGCGGGCACGGCTTTTGAAAGTTCAAAACCCTGCAGGGGTGTCCCAACTTAGCCCATCATAAGCTCTCATGGTCAACGAAGGATATTCCTTCTCCCAGGTCGACCCGATCAGACTCGGAATCCCGGTTACAAGACATTTCGACAAAGGTAAAACAAGACCAGCAAAGCCGCCCGAATGTGCCGACAAATCCCGATAGGAGCTGCACATATCTCGTTCTTAGGGCACACCGGATTGTCCAAGGTTCCGGTAGGCCAACCCAGAGTTGCCCCTCGTGGCCACCGGCTGCTGACAGGTTGGACCAAGACTCAGAGGAGCACTGGCCCAGGGGTTTAAAATAAAGTTGACCCTTGAGTCCGCGGAACCCAAGGGAAAAAGGCTTAGGTGGCAAATGGTAAAACCAAGGTTGGGCCTTGCTGGAGGAGTTTTATTCAAGGCGAACTGTCAAGGGGTTCCCATTACAACCCAACCGCATAAGGAACGCAAAATCAAGGAACATAACACCGGTATGACGGAAACTAGGGCGGCAAGAGTGGAACAAAACACAAGGCATAAGGCCGAGCCTTCCACCCTTTACCAAGTATATAGGTGCATTTAAGTAAACAAGATATAATAATGAGATCCCAACAATAAACATGTTCCAACAAGGAACAAACTCCAATCTTCACCTGCAACTAGCAACGCTATAAGAGGGGCTGAGCAAAGCGGTAACATAGCCAAACAACGGTTTGCTAGGACAAGGTGGGTTAGAGGTTTGACATGGCAATATAGGAGGCATGATAAAGCATGTGGTAGGTATCGCAACATATGCATAGCAATAGAGCGAGCAACTAGCGAGCAAAGATAGAAGTGATTTTGAGGGTATGGTCATCTTGCCTGCAAAGTTCTCCGAGTTGACATAAGCTTGATCCTCGTAAGCGTACTTAATGGGTTCCTCGATCACGTACTCGTCTCCCGGCTCTACCCAAGGCAAGAACAAAGCAAAGGCAAACACAATCAACCTAGGTGCAATGCGCAAGCAACATGATGCAAAACATGGCATGATATGCGGGATGTAATATGCAAATCATATGCGTGCTCCGGAAGGAAAAGGTTGAACCAGGCCTCAACTTGGCAAACCAAGAGCGCCGCTGGAAAGATGAGTTGATTTCGGTCGAAATAGATATAAAGATCACCGGAATCGGATGCACGGTTGCCAATGGCAAGCAAAACAATAATGGCACTATTCTGTGAATTAACAACACGATGCCATCTAAAATGCATCAAGAAACTAAGCTACTGCACTCTAACATAGCAAAAAAGCACATGGGAGTGATTCACTCAAGATGCTTGACAAAAGATGAACACTGAGCTATGGCTAAACCATACAATAGTAGGTTCAAACAAGCATGGCAAAAGTGCAAAAGATAACAGGATCACAGACTTAGTGAAAATAACACATGTCAGGATTTAACATCAGGAAGCAATGTTTAGAGCAAGATAACAACATGCTACATGATCAGATCATGGCGAAGCAAGGCATGGCATGAATGTACTCAAAGCATATAACAAAAGTCCCTTACTAACCATAAGCCAAAAGGGATCAGAAAATATGATGGCACCCATGTAAACATAGCAAGTCTCGTTAACAGATTCAGACTTAGCAGAAAACTGGACATGGCAAAAACAGAGTTACGTAGGCATGTTTGCAAGCTCGATGCACTCACCACAAGGCATTGCATGACAAACTAAGAACACACCCAGCAGGAAGACATGATCAAGAAGCTAAACATGGCAAGAACCAACTCATAGCATGCATGGATCAACTACAACAACCTTGGCAAAATTGAATAGCATGTAAACATTCTGCCAGGAATATTTTATAGCAAAAGTAGAGCAAGATTGAGTCATTCTAGGGAACTCCATAAATTCAAACAAAGACATGGATGGATAGAGCATAACAACATCTCAAAATCATCCTTACTGAACATGTTCAAAAGAGGCATGGATCACTCTGTAGCAACTTGAATACGTGTCATAAAAATAACATCAGGGAAATGACTTAGAAGAATTCTAGGTCCCTGAAATCAGCAACATCACGAGAGCTACTTTGCATGCTTGTGCTAGTCACCACATTGATCACAAAAATACATGGCATACACCCCTGTAAAGATAGCATGGCATAGCCCAAAACACATGTAGGGCTCAAGTCCATAGGAGGCACACACTAATCATGGCAAAAATGACAAACGCTCATAAACTGATAAGAATCAGGAACTAACATTATGAAGCACTCTTGTAACAGCATTTATGGCATCAATATGAACTCAAACAAGCATGGTGCAATGGAATGAAATGAAGAGGACAACGTAACGAACAAGTCGATATATGGCACGCCCAAAACGGAGCTACGGATGATGAGATATGGTGCGATGAACACGGCTAAAAAAATATGCAGGGAGAAGGACTTAGGCAAAATTCGACCTAGGGTTCATCGGCGCGCATCTCGAGGTTCGCCGGAGATTTGTTGGAGATAGACGAGGACGGCGGCCGGCGAGGCAGATCCGGGGCGGATCCGGCCGGATCTCGCCGGATCCGGGCGCGGACGCCGAGGGCGGCGAGGAACGCGATGACGGGCGGTGTGGCGGCGTCGGGTGGTGGCGGCGGCCGGCGTGGCGGTGAGGAGGCGCGGCGGGCGGTGGCCAGAGTAGCGGACGGCGGCGGCGGCCCCGGCGAAGGCGGCGTGGCTCCTCGCGCGAGGCACGGGCGGCGGGGAGACGCGGGCCGGGG
>NC_041386.1:489762829-489788315 GCF_002162155.2 Triticum dicoccoides
GGGGAGGGCCCCGCCTGGGCCTGGCGGGCCGGTGAAGTGGGCGCGGGGCGCGGCGACTCACAAGGCGACACGTGGCGGCAGCACGGCGAAGTTGGACATGTCCGGCCGTCGCGGACGTGTTCGGCGGCGGCGGGGGAAGAATTCTAGGGTTTGGACCCGGGATTTTCGGAGGGGGGCATATATTTATAGGTAGAGGGAGTTTGGAGTGTCCAAATGAGGTGCGGTTTTCGGCCACGCGATCGTGATCGAACAGCCGAGAGGATGGAGTGGGTTTGGATGGGTTTTGGGCCACTTTGGAAGGGTGTTGGGCTGCAACACACATGAGGTCTTTACGGTTCCTCGGTTAACCGTTGGAGTATCAAACGAACTCCAAATGGCACGAAACTTGACAGGCGGTCAACCGGTGGTGTACCAACGCCGCTTGGCAAGTCTTGGTCCAATCCGAGAACGTTTAACACCCGCACATGAAAAGAGGCAAAAGGGGATGCCGGAGGACATAGGAGTGCCGGAATGCAAAACGGATAACGAGGAAAATGCTCGGATGCCTGAGACGAACACGTATGCAAATACGATGCACATGATAACATGATATGAGATGCATGACATGAACAAAATGCAAAACGGAGACAAAACCCAACCACGAGGGAATATCATAACTTAGTGCCGAAAATGGCAAGAGTTGGAATACAAATATGGCAAGTTACATACAGAGTGTTACAACACTCCACCACTATGAAAGGATCTCGTCCCGAGATCTAGGACTGGAAAAACTCCGGAAATTTGGAATAGAGGTGGTCCTCGCGTTCCCAGGTGGCTTCACGGTCGGCATGATGTGACCGCTTCACTTTCAGGAATTTGATTGACTTGTTGCGAGTCTTGCGCTCAGTTTCTTCAAGAATAGAAACAGGATGCTAATGATAAGACAGGTCTTCTTGGAGATCAATCTCTTCGAAGTTGATGGTGCGGTCAGGAGTCTTGAAACACTTGCGAAGCTGAGACACGTGAAACACGTCGTGCACATTTGCAAAGTTGGATGGAAGCTCAAGTTGATAGGTGAGATTGCCTCTTTTGGCAACGATCTTGAAAGGACCCACGTATCTAGGGGAAAGCTTCCCTTTGATACAGAAGCGACGAGTACCTTTCATTGGAGAGACGCGGAGGTAGACATGGTCTCCGATCTCGAAAACCATGTCACGCTGCTTGCTATCATAGTAACTCTTTTGGCGCGATTGCGCGACTTTGAGATTTTCACGAATGAGTTCGCACATTTCTTCAGCCTCTGTGATCAAGTCATTGCCAAGAGGTTGGCGTTCACCAGTCTCTGACCAGTTAAGAGGAGTACGACACTTTCTGCCATAGAGAATCTCGAATGGGGTCTTTCCCGAACTCGCTTGGAAGCTGTTGTTGTAGGAGAACTCGGCATATGGAAGACAATCTTCCCACTTCATACCGAAAGAAATGACACAAGCCCTGAGCATATCTTCAAGAATTTTATTGACTCGCTAGACTTGTCCACTAGTTTGAGGATCAAAGGATGTGCTGAAGCAAATGCTGGTGCCCATGGCCTTCTGAAAGGAATCCCGCAACTTAGAGGTAAATATGCTTCCACGATCTGAAGATATCAACTGCGGAATGCTGTGCAAAGAGACAATCCTGGAGGTATATAGCTCTGCCAACTGAGCTGCTGTGATAGATTCTTTGATAGGAAGAAAATGAGCCACTTTAGTGAGCTTGTTGATGACAACAATGATAGCATCATTGCCACGCTTGGACTTGGGAAATCCAGTCACGAAGTCCATCTCAATATGGTCAAACTTCCATTCTGGAATGGCAAGAGGTTTGGAGGAGACCAGCTGGCCGTTGGTGTTCTGCTTTCACTCTTCTGCAGACATCACATTCATTCACGAACTGAGCAATCTCGCGCTTCATTCGAGTCCACCAATACGACTGCTTGAGGTCATGGTACATCTTTGTACTTCCAGGATGAATAGAAAGGAGTGAATTGTGAGCTTCGTTCATAATGACTTTATGAAGGTCACCCTTAGGAACAACAATGCGATCCTGAAGAAAAGAGTATCTTTGTCATCAAGGCGATAGCACTTGTACTTGGGTTGGCTCTTGGAAATCCCAATCTTCACCTTCTTCACCATTGCATCAAGAAGTTGAGCCTCACGAATCTGATCTTCCAAAGTAGGAGAGACTTGGAGGTTGGCAAGGAATCCTTGAGGAACAACTTGGAGATTAAGTTTGTGGAAAGATTCACAAAGATCCGGTTGGAAGGGCTTGAGAATCAAACTGTTGTAGTAAGCCTCCTGCTCAAAGCGTGAGCAATGACATTGGCCTTGCCTAGAGTATATTCAATACTCGGATTATACTCTTGAATCATTTTGACCCAACGAGTCTGCCTGAGGTTTAGGTTGGGCTGAGTGAAGATGTACTTGAGACTCTTATGATCAGTGAAGATGTCCACTTTTCTTCCCAACAAGAGATGTCTCCATGTTAAAAGAGCATGGACAACTGCCTCCAACTCGAGGTCATGAGTGGGGTAGTTCTTTTCATTGGGCTTCAACTGGCGAGAGGTATAAGCCACAACTTTCTTCTCTTGCATTAACACATCACCGAGACCTTGAAGGGAAGCATCACAGAAAACCTTGAATGGTTTGGATTCATCAGGAGTCAGAATTGGAGTTGTGACTAACTTCTCTTTGAGGGTGTTGAAAGCGATGTCACATTTAGGCGTCCATACATACTTCACATGCTTCTGTAGAAGGTTGGAAAGAGGCTTCGCGATCTTAGAGAAATTCTCAATGAATCTTCGACAATAGCTTGCGAGCCCAAGGAAGCTGCGGAGCTGCTTCACATTCTAAAGTGGTTCCCAATTCACAATTGCAGACACCTTCTCAGGATTAACAGCTATGCCCTTGGCGGAGATGATATGCCCAAGGTAGAGAACCTCATCGAGCCAATACTCGCACTTTGAAAACTTCGCATAGAACTGATGTTCTCTGAGTTTGTCCAGCACCAATCTCAAGTGCTTGGCATGATCCTCCTTGTTCTTGGAAAAGACCAAAATGTCATCGATATAGACCAAGACGAAGTCAT
This sequence comes from Triticum dicoccoides, assembly GCF_002162155.2. Lineage (NCBI taxonomy): Eukaryota > Viridiplantae > Streptophyta > Magnoliopsida > Poales > Poaceae > Triticum > Triticum dicoccoides. The sequence goes on from NC_041386.1 coordinate 489,765,932, forward strand.
TTGTGTAAGGGTTGAAGATGAAGTTCATCATGCGAGAGAATGTTGGAGGAGCGTTGACAAGGCCGAAAGACATGACAATGTATTCATAAGAACCATAGCTTGTTCTGAATGCTGTCTTGGGGATGTCTTGTTCACGAATGTGAATCTGATGATAGCCCATACGAAGGTCAAGCTTGGAGAATACTTGAGCACCTTTGAGTTGTTCGAAAAGCTCGTTGATGTTGGGAAGTGGGTACTTGTTCTTTATGTTCTTCTTGTTCAATGGACGGTAGTTGACACAAAGTCGGTCCGTGCCATCCTTCTTCTTGACAAAAAGAACACCACAACACCATAGAGAAGAACTCGGTCGGATCAGACCCATATGCTCTTGTATATCGAGTTGTTTCTTCAGCCCCTTCAACTCTTCTGGTCCAATCTTGTAAGGACGTTTGCAAAGAGATTCCGTGCCAGGCTCAAGATCAATGATGAATTCAACTGGCCAGTGAGGAGGCATTCCTGGAAGCTCTTCTGGAAAGACGTCTTGATATTCACAAACAATTGGAATCTGAGAGATGGCATTCAACTCGCCCTTCTCATTGAGAGAAAACAGTCGAATGGTATCATCACGAGCGGCAAAGACGGTCACATCCTTAGACGAATGTGTCAATTGAATCTGCCTGGCAGCACAATCAAGCTGAGCCTTGTGCTTAGAAAGCCAATCCATTCCGAGAATAAAATCAATATCCGAGTCACCAAGGACCATTGGAGAAGATAGAAACTTATAGTCACCCATCTTGATAGACACATCCGGAACCATGGAGTTAGCATTCATGTGTTTACCCGGTGAGACAACTGCTAACGGACTAGGCAAAACTTGGAAAGCCAACTCATGCTTAGATGCAAAGGGTCTTGAGATGAAACAATGTGATGCACCAGTATCAAAAAGAACTTTTGCAGGAATGTTATTAATAGGAAGGTTACCCATGATCACTTCTGAAGAGTCCTCTGCCTGAGCTGTGTTCATCAAGTTGACCTTTGCAGACTTGGGATTATGCTTGACCACTGCATTGCTGGTAGATCTCACAGGAGGAGGAGGCGGAAGACGCCTCTGGTTGAAGCATTTGTTTGCATAGTTACCCTTTTGCTGACACTTGTTGCACCTAACCTCTGAGAGCGGCCGGTGATACGGGGCACTTGACCTTGGAGCATGAGACGAAGCTTTGTTCTGAAAGGCTGGGTTGGGTGGGTGGGAAGATCCATTGCCACCTTTGCTCTTCTGCTGATAAGGCTGCCAGAACGGAGGAGGAGGAGGCAACCAGTAGTTTTGTTGCTTAGCTGCCACTTGAGTTGAAGAAGAAGGAGTTGCATCCCTGACTCTCTTCTTGGAAGCATCACACTTGAGCTGAGAAGTCTCTTGCTTAAGTGCCATATTGTAGAATTCATCATACTTTTTCGGCTGAAAAAGCACAAGAGCTAGTTGCAGATCTTCTCTGAGGCACCTCTGAATTGATAAATCATGCTCTTCTTGTCAGGGACGTTTTGCTTGGGGAAGCGAGCGAGCCTCTGGAACAGGATGTTGTATTAGTAAACAGACAAGCTGCCTTGCTTCAGGTTGCGGAACTCCTCACGCTTACTCTCAACAACACTCTGAGGAATGTGGTGAGCTTTTAAGTCTTGGCGGAAATTATCCCAGGTAATCGCATGGCCTCCTCTGGAATCTTTGTATTGTTGATACCACTCAGCAACTTGGTCCTTGACTTGGAACGAACAAACTTTACAAAGTCCTCAGGCCTGACGTTGCTACACTCAAAATGTTTGCATATATCCACGAGCCAATCATTAGCGTCTATGGCCTCGACACAGTTACTGAAGGTCTTCGGCTGGTTTGCGAGGAACTGGTTGAGGGTAGCAAACTGAATTTGATTGTTGCCATGGTGTGACGCCCCGAGACCAATGTGCCAGGTGTCTTCCAGTTATTCGCTGTGGTTGCCTTGTCATTGCTTGAGTGTCATTCATTCCATATCATGTCATGATGTGCATTTCATTTGCATACGTGTTCGTCTCATGCATCCAAGCATTTTCCCCGTTGTCCATTTTGCAATCCGGCGCTCCTATGTCATCCGGTGTCCCTTTCTACCTCTTTTTGTGTGCGGGTGTTAAACGTTTTCAGATTGGACTGAGACATGTCATGCGGCCTTGGTTTACTACCGGTAGACCGCCTGTCAAGTTTTGTGCCATTTGGACTTTGTTTGATACTCCAACGGTTAACCGAGGGACCGAAAAGGCCTCGTGTGTGTTGCAGCCCAACACCCCTCCAAAGTGGCCCAAAACCCACCTAAACCTCCTCCATCATCTAGAGCGTTCGATCACGATCGCATGGCCGCAAACCGCACCTCATTTGGACTCTCCTAGCTCCCTCTACCTATATATATATGTGTGCCTCCCCGAATTTTTCGCGGATGAACCCTAACCCCTCCTCCTCCGCGCGCACCGGACATTTCTTCCCCAGCCGACGGACATGTCCGGCCTCCCCCGCGCCAATCCGGAGCCTCCACATGGCGTTCGCCGCCTCCCGCCGCCGCCGGCCCGCGGGGCCCGCGTCAGGCCCGCGGAGCCTGTTCGCCGCCGCCGCGCGCCCGAGTCGCCCTTGTGCCGCCTTCCCCGAGTGCCTCGCCGCGCCGCCTCCCGCCGGCGAGCTCGCCGCGCACGCCGCCCGCCGCCCGCCTTCCCTGCCACGCCGCCTGTGCTCCGCCTTCGCCCTGCACCCCGCCCCCGGAGGAGCTCCGCCGCCGCCCGCAGCCAGATCCGGCCACGGTAGCCCGAGCCCGGCCGGATCTGCCGCCCCGCCAGCGACGGCCTCGCCGGAGCCGCCGTCTCCGTCGCTCGGGTCCTCCTCTGCCTCGGCCTGGCCCGATCCGCTCCGCCTCTCCCGACCTGATCCGCTCCGCCTCGTCCGACCCGATCCGCTCCGCCCGTTGACTTTTCATGGGGTGAGATTTTCACCAAGTCCCCGAAGTTTCCAGATTCATGTGCCCATGTTCATCGCATCATAACTCTGCATGCGTAGCTCCGTTTCGTGTGTGTAGCATATCAAAATGTTCATCTCGACGAGTACATCATTTCATCTCATTGCATCATTTCCATTTGAGCTCATATTGATGCCGGAAATGCTGTTGGAAAAGTGCTATGTGAGGAATATTTCAGATCTGTTTCAGCAAATGCACTTTTGTCATTTTTGCCATGATTAATGTGTGCATGATATGATCCTGAGCTCTACATATGTTTTATAGAATGTCATGCCATCTTTACAGGGGTGTATGCCATGTATTTTTGTGATCTTTGTGGTGACTAGCACAAGCATGCAAAGTAGCTTACTCAATGATGCTGATTTCAGGGACTTTGAATTTCACCAAGTCCTTGCCCTGTCATTATTTTTATGCCATATGTTCATGTTGTTTCCTAGTGATCCGTGCCTCTTTGGAGGATGATCAGTAAGGATGTTTTGTTAATATTGTGGTGCTCTATCCATCCATGTCTTTGTTTGCAATTATGGAGCACCCTAGCTTGAGACAATCGAGCTCTACTTTTGCTATAAAATGTTCCCGGTAGATTGTTAACATGTTTAGCGATTTTGCCAAGATTGTTGTTGTTGATCCGTGCATGCTATGTTGTTGTTCTTTCCATGTCTAGCTTCTATGCCATGTCTTTTTGATGGGTGTATGCTTAGTTTGTCATGCAATGCCTCGTAGTGAGTGAATCGAGCTCGTAAACATGCCTACTCGTTAACTGTTTTTGCCATGCTCCAGTTTTTCACTAAGTCTGAATCTGTTTTCGTTAATTGCTATGTTCACATGCTTGCAATTGTATTTTCCGATCCCTTTTGGCTCATGGTCAGTAAGGGACTTTTGTTATGTGCTTAGAGTAGCTTCATGACATGCCTTGCTTTGCCATGATATGTTCCTGTAACATGTTGTTTCATTACTCTAAACATTGCTTCCTGATAATAAATTCCTGACATGTTGCTTATTTCACTAAGTCTGTAACCTGTTATCTTTTGCACTTTTGCCATGTTTGTTTCAACCTGTTAATGAGTGAATTAGCCGTAGCTCAGTGTTCATCTTTTGTCAAGCATCATGAGTGGATCCCTGCCATGTATTTTTTTTGCCATGTTTGAGTGCTGTAGCATATTTATCTTGATGCATTTAGTTGGTCACTTGCTGATTATCGCAGACCGGTGCTATATTCGTTTTGCTTGCCATTTCCAAACCGTGCATCCGATTCCGCTGATCTTTATATCAATTTCGACTGAAATCAACTCAGCTTTCCAGTGGCACTCTTGGATTTCCAAGTTGAGGCCAGGTTCAATCAGTCTTCCCAAATCATGCATATGCACCGCATACCGCATCCCGCATATCATGCCATGTTCATGTGTTGGTTGTTTACTATGTTGTGTGCTTCTTTCCGGTGTTGCTTCTTCGGGTTGGTTCCGATTACGTCGCGTTTGTGAGGACCCGTTCGACTACGTCTGTTTGTCTTCTTCATGGACTCGTTCTTCTTCCTTGCGGGATTTCAGGCAAGATGACCATACCCTCGAAATCACTTCTATCTTTGCTTGCTAGTTGCTCGCTCTTTTGCTATGCCTATGTTGCGATACCTACCACTTGCTTATCATGCCTCCCATATTGTTGAGCCAAGCCTCTAACCCACCTTGTCCTAGCAAACCATTGTTTGGCTATGTTACCGCTTTGCTCAGCCCCTCTTATAGCGTTGTTAGTTGCAGGTGAAGATTGGAGCTTGTTCCATGTTTGGAACATGGTTATTTTGTTGGGATATCACAATATCTCTTATTTAACTAATGAATCTATATACTTGTTAAAGGGTGGAAGGCCCGGCCTTATGCCTGGTGTTTTGTTCCACTCTTGCCGCCCTAGTTTCCGTCATATCGGTGTTATGTTCCCGGAATTTGCGTTCCTTACACGGTTGGGTTATAATGGGAACCCCTTGACAGTTTGCTTTGAATAAAACTCCTCTAGCAAGGCCCAACCTTGGTTTTACCATTCGCCACCTAGCCTTTTTTTCCCTTGGGTTAGGCTAGCCCAAGGGTCATCTTTATTTTAACCCCCCCCCCCGGGCCAGTGCTTGTCTAAGTGTTGGTCCGAATAAGAGCCACTTGCGGCGCCACCTCAGGGAAACTTGAGGGCTGGTTTTAGCTGTACGTAGTGTTCATCCGGTGTTGCCCTGAGAACGAGATATGTGCAGCTCCCATCAGGATGTCGGCGCATCGGGCGGTCTTGCTGGACTTGTTTTACCATTGTCGAGGATGTCTTGTAACCGGGATGCCGAGCCTGATCGGATTGTCTTGGGAGAAGGAATATCCTTCGTTGACCGTGAGAGCTTGTGATGGGCTAAGTTGGGACACCCCTGCAGGGATTTGAACTTTCGAAAGCCGTGCCCACGGTTATGGGCAGATGGGAATTTGTCAATGTCCGGTTGTAGAAAACCTAAAGTTGATCTTAATTAAAATACATCAACCGCGTGCGTAACCGTGATGGTCTCTTCTTAGCGGAGTCCGGGAAGTGAACACGGTGCTGGAGTTATGTTTGACGTAGGTTGTTCTAGGATCACTTCTTGATCATATATTTATCGAACGTGCTTTGCCTTTTCTTCTCGCTCTCATTTGCGTATGTTTAGCCACCATATATGCTAGTCGCTTGCTGCAGCTCCACCTCATACCTTTTACCCTTCCTATAAGCTTAAATAGTCTTGATCGCGAGGGTGTGAGATTGCTGAGTCCCCGTGACTCACAGATACTTCCAAAACCAGTTTGCAGGTGCCGATGAAACTGTGCAGGTGACGCAACCAAGGAGGAGCTCGTTGAAGATCATGTTCGTTATGTTGTTCCGTTTCCAGTTGATCCGTAGTGGAGCCCAGTGGGGACGATCGGGGATCTGTGTAGCTTTTGGGGTAGTCTTCTTTTATTTTGGTTCCATAGTCAGACCTTGAGTGTATCTGGATGATGTATTTCTTTATTCATGTAATTGTGTGAAGTGGCGATTGTAAGCCAACTATGTATCTCTTTCCCTTATGTATTACATGGGTTGTGTGAAGATTACCTCACTTGCGACATTGCTTTCAATGCGGTTATGCCTCTAAGTCATGCTTCGACACGTGGGAGATATAGCCGCATCGAGGGCGTTACACATGGCCTTGATTTCCTTGGTTGCGCTCTTGCAAGATTTGCATAAGCATTTGCGTGTTGGCGTTGGTAGCGGCCATCACAGCTTGCCATGCCTCCGAAGGTGGAGGTGGTGGCGGAGGTTCCGGATTCTAACACATTGGAGGAGCCATCCTGAAGAGGGTGACATCCGTTAGCATCTTGAAAGACATATATTCAAGCTGAATCAGTGGATCGAAATTGCAACATATAGCCTTAACATTCGAACAAGAATGAACGAATGAATTCCAAAGTAAATGATCACACTTCCATAAAGTTGAGAAGCCACTTAGATAGAGGTAGATGAATAAAACAACAAGGTACAGACATGAAACAAATACTTGGTAAGGATTACCCAATCACAAACCAAATATCTGCAGGAAGAAAGAAACTAGAGCTACATGAATTCCCACCTATGAAACTCCCGAAATTTTCTGATTATGCAAACGGGTGTTGGGGGTACAGGGGAAGCATAATATCTCACCCAAAGCTAGCAATTCCTACATCCAACTGTATCCATCCTTCAACACATAACCAAGAAACCTTCGGAAATCATTTACCTCAACCTTCGAAAAGCATCCGTTATACGAGTTATGGAAATACTCCCAAATTCCCGCCCCAGTACTGGGTGGCGTCAAGGTTATCTCACCAACAACTGCATAAAGGATATTTTCGATGTCGGGGAAACTCAAGTATTCCAGAACTGCAACGATAAGATTGTGACGACAGCACCTCGGAGCTCAACTCCCCGGGACACTTCCACAACCCCTAAATGTCAGGAGGCACCAAGAGCAATGTTCTCGTCACAAAACCATCGGAATGATTCCAAGATACCCGCGTGATCCTAAAAAAATTTCGTGAAATTTGAGAAGAGAAGAGTCAAAACTCTACGTCAGGAGGCCTCACCAGAGCAACGAAGGGGCCGAGGAGTAAAAAGAATCCTACTCTCCGATATATATAATCCTAAAAGACTCAAAACATTTTTCTAGACTCAACAACGCCAGCGATTCGATCAAGCAGGGGGCTCCTAAGTTAGGGAAGGCTCCGATTACCAACTTGTAACACCCACGATGCGGCTATATCTCCCATGTGTCGGAGCACGACTTAGAGGCATAACCGCATTGTAGGCATGTCGCAAGAGGGGTAATCTTTACACATCCCATGTACTGAATAAGAAAGAGGTACAGAGTTGGCTTACAATTTCCACTTCACACAATACATAAATATAGCATTACATCATCCAGATACAATCAAGGTGCGACTACGGAACCAAAATAAAGACAACTCCAAATGCATAAGATCCCTGATCACCCCAACTGGGCTCCACTACTGATCGTCTGGAAAGGAAATGTAGTAACGTCCTGACTCCTCATCGAACTCCCACTTGAGTTCAGTCACATCTCCTCGAATGGCATCATCAGCACCTGCATCTGGTTTTGGAAGTAATCTGTGAGTCACGGGGACTCAACAATCTCACACCCTCGCGATCAAGACTATTTAAGCTTATGGGTAGGGAAAAGGTATGAGGTGGAGCTGCAGCAAGCACTAGCATATATGGTGGCTAACTTACGCAAATGAGAGCGAGAAGAGAAGGCAAAGCACGTTCGAGAAATCTATGATCAAGAAATGATCCTAGAACTTCTTACGTTCAAGCATAACACGAGACCGTGTTCTCTTCCCGGACTCCGCCGAAAAGAGACCATCACGGCCACACACGCGGTTGATGCATTTTAATTAAGTCAAGTGTCAAGTTCTCTACAACCGGACATTAACAAATTCCCATCTGCCCATAATCACGGGCACGACTTTTGAAAGTTCAAAACCCTGCACAAGCTCTCACGGTCAATGAAGGATATTCCTTCTCACGGTCAATGAAGGATATTCCTTCTCCCAGGTCGACCCGATCAGACTCGGAATCTCGGTTACAAGACATTTCGACAAAGGTAAAACAAGACCAGCGAAGCCGCCCGAATGTGCCAATAAATCCCGATAGGAGCTGCACATATCTCATTCTCAGGGCACACCGAATTGTCCAAGGTTCCGGTAGGCCAACCCAGAGTTGCCCCTGGTGGCCACCGGCTACTGATAGGTTGGACCAACACTCAGAGGAGCACTGGCCCAGGGGTTTAAAATAAAGTTGACCCTTGAGTCCGTGGAACCCAAGGGAAAAAGGCTTAGGTCGAAAATGGTAAAACCAAGGTTGGGCCTTGCTGGAGGAGTTTTATTCAAGGCGAACTATTAAGGGGTTCCCATTATAACCCAACCGCGTAAGGAACGCAAAATCAAGGAACATAACACCGGTATGACGGAAACTAGGGCGGCAAGAGTGGAACAAAACTCTAGGCATAAGGCCGAGCCTTCCACCCTTTGCCAAGTATATAGGTGCCTTTAAGTAAACAAGATATAATAATGATATGCCAACAATAAACATGTTCCAACAAGGAACAAACTCCAATCTTCACCTGCAACTAGCAACGCTACAAGAAGGGCTGAGCAAAGCGATAACATATCCAAACAACGGTTTGCTAGGACAAGGTGGATTAGAGGTTTGACATGGCAATATGGGAGACATGATAAAGCATGTGGTAGGTATTGCAGCATAGGCATAGCAATAGAGTGAGCAACTAGCGAGCAAAGATATAAGTGATTTCGAGGGTATGGTCATCTTGCCTGCAAAGTTCTCCGAGTTGACATAAGCTTGATCCTCGTAAGCGTACTCAACGGGTTCCTCGATCACGTACTCGTCTCCCGGTTCTACCCAAGGCAAGAACACAAGCAAAGGCAAAAATAATCAACCACGGTGCAATGCGCAAGCAACATGATGCAAAACATGGCATGATATGTGGGATGTAATATGCAAAGCATATGCGTGCTCCAGAAGGAAAAGGTTGAACCAGACCTCAACTTGGCAAACCAAGAGCGCCGCTGGAAAGATGAGTTGATTTCGGTCGAACTCGATATAAAGATCACCGGAATCGGATGCATGGTTGCAAATGGCAAGCAAAACAATAATGACACTATTCTACGAATTAACAGCACGATGCCATCTAAAATGCATCAAGAAACTAAGCTACTGCACTCTAACATAGCAACAAAGCACATGGGAGTGATTCACTCAAGATGCTTGACAAAAGATGAACACCGAGCTATGGCTAAAACATATAATAGCAAGTTCAAACAAGCATGGCAAAGTGCAAAAGATAACAGGATCATAGACTTAGTGAAAATAACACATGTCAGGATTTAACATCAGGAAGCAATGTTTAGAGCAAGATAACAACATGCTACAGGATCAGATCATGGCAAAGCAAGGCATGGAATGAATCTACTCAAAGCATATAACAGAAGTCCCTTAGTGACCATAAGCCAAAAGGGATCAGAAAATATGATGGCACCCATGTAAACATAGCAAGTTTCGTTAATAGATTCAGACTTAGCAGAAAACTGGACATGGCAAAAACTGAGTTACGTAGGCATGTTTGCGAGCTCGATGCACTCACCACAAGGCATTTCATGACAAACTAAGCATACACCCAGCAAGAAGACATGATCAAGAAGCTAAACATGGCAAGAACCAACTCATATCATGCATGGATCAACTACAACAACCTTGGCAAAATTGAATAACATGTAAACAATCTGCCAGGAATATTTTATAGAAAAAGTAGAGCAAGATTGAGTCATGCTAGGGAACTCCATAAATGCAAACAAAGACATGGATGGATAGAGCATAACAACATCTCAAAATCATACTTACTGAACATGCTCAAAAGAGGCATGGATCACTCTATAGCAACATGAATACATGGCATAAAAATAAAATCAGGGAAATGACTTAGAAGAATTCTAGGTCCGTGAAATCAGCAATATCACAAGAGCTACTTTGCATGCTTGTGCTAGTCACCACATTGATCACAAAAATACATGGCATACACCCCTGTAAAGATAGCATGGCATAGCCCAAAACACATGTAGGGCTCAAGTCCATAGGAGGCACACACTAATCATGGAAAAAATGACAAACGATCATAAACTGTTAAGAATCAGGAACTAACATTATGAAGCACTCTTGCAACAACATTTATGGCATCAAGATGAACTCAAACAAGCATGGTGCAATGGAATGAAATGAAGAGGACAACCTAATGAACAATTGATATATGGCACGCCCAAAACAGAGCTACGAATGATGAGATATGATGTGATGAACACGGCTAAAAACAATATGCAGGAAGAAGGACTTAGGAAAAATTCGACCTAGGGTTCGTCGGCGCGCATCTCGAGGTTCGCCGGAGATTTGTTGGAGACAGATGAGGACGGCGGCCGGCGAGGCAGATCCGGCCGGATCTCGCTGGATCCGGGCGCGGACGCCGAGGGCGGTGAGGAACGCGGCGGCGGGCGGTGTGGCAGCGTCGGGTGGTGGCGGCGGCCGGTGTGGCGGTGAGGAGGCACGGCGGGCGGTGGCCGGAGTAGCGGACGGCGGCGGCGGCCCGACGAAGGTGGCACGGCTCCTCGCGCGGGGCACGGGCGGCGGGGAGACGCGGGCCAGGTGGTATACCAAGGCCGCTTGGCAAATCTCGGTCCAATCCGAGAACGTTTAACACCCGCACACGAAAAGAGGCAAAAGGGGACGCCGGAGGACATAGGAGTGCCGGAATGCAAAACAGACAACGGGGAAAATGCTCTGATGCCTGAGAGAAACACGTATGCAAATGCGATGCACATGATGACATGATATGAGATGCATGACATGAACAAAATGCAAAACGGAGACACAACCCAACCACGAGGGAATATCATAACTTAGTGCTGAAAGGTGTAAGAGTTGCAAATATGGCAAGTTACATACGGGGTGTTACAGCGAGCCTCGGCGACGACGAATTTGTCGTGCCTGAGGACCCCGTCGAGCAAGAGCGCTTCAAGCGCCAGCTTATGGCCACGGCAAATAGCCTGAAGAAAAAGCAGCAACAGCTTCAAGCTGATCAAGACTTGCTAGCAGACAAGTGGACCGAAGTCCTTGCGGCCGAGGAGCATGAACTCGAGCGCCCGTCCAAGAGTTACCCAAAACGCAGGTTGCTACCTCACCTCGAGGAGGAAGCATTGAAACCTCATTCACCAGTGTATGATGCGGCCGACCGGCCACTACGCGGCCGAGCCAGAGAAGCGTTTCAGCCTGAAGTTCAGCCCGCACCCCGTCGCCACTCAATCAAAAATACTAAGGCCCAGGGTAACACAGAGGACCTGCGAGACATATTGGATAGTAAGGCAAAAATCGCAAGGTCAATATACGGGACACGGGCACGTGCGCCAACACGGGACGATGATCGTCGCATCGGATACACCAAGAGTAAATTCGGCCGGGCCGGATACAGCAGACAAGACTCATACGAGCTGCGTCGGGATATAGCCCGGGACAGAGGCGCCGCACACCCCCTATGCTTCACTGATGAAGTTATGAATCATGAATTCCCGGAGGGTTTCAAACCCGTAAATATCGAATCATACGATGGCACAACTGATCCCGCTGTATGGATTGAGGATTTCCTCCTTCACATCCACATGGCTCGCAGTGATGATCTACATGCCATCAAGTACCTCCCACTAAAACTCAAAGGACCAGCTCGGCATTGGCTGAACAGCTTCCCTGCAGATTCTATCGGCAGTTGGGAGGATCTGGAAGACGCATTTCTTGACAACTTCCAGGGCACTTATGTGCGGCATCGGATGCTGATGACTTGAGCTACATAACCCAGCAGCCAGGGGAATTGGCTAGACAATTCTGGACACGGTTCCTGACTAAGAAAAACCAAATTGTAGACTGTCCGGATGCAGAGGCCCTAGTGGCATTCAAGCATAACATCCGCGACGAGTGGCAAGCCCGCCACCTCGGCCAGGAGAAGCCGAAATCTACGGCAGCCCTCACAACACTCATGACCCGCTTTTGCGCGGGCGAGGACAGTTGGCTGGCTTGCAGCAACAACACATCAAGGAATTCGGATACCTCAGATACCAAAGATGTTAACGGTTGGCAGCGTCGTAATAGACCAAAGCGCCACAATAATGGTGATAACACCGAAGATACGGCAGTCAATGCCGGATTCATAGGCTCTAGGTCCGGTCAGCGGAAAAAGCCATTTAAAAGAAATACTCCGGCTCCGTCCAGTCTGGATCGCATACTGGATCGCTCGTGTCAAATCCACGGCACCCCGACAAGCCAGCCAATCGCACCAACAGAGAATGCTAGGTGTTCAAGCATGCCGGCAAGTTAAATGCTGAAAACAAGGACAAGGGGCTGCATAGCGATGACGAGGAGGAGCCCCGGCCGCCGAACACAGGAGGACAGAAGGGGTTTCCCCCACAACTGAAGACGGTAAACATGATATACGCAACCCACATTCCCAAGAGGGAGCGGAAGCGTGCACTAAGGGACGTCTATGCGATGGAGCCCGTCGCCCCAAAGTTCAACCCATGGTCTGCTTGCCCGATCACCTTGGATCGCAGGGACCACCCCACTAGCATCCGTCATGGCGGATCCGCCGCACTGGTCCTAGACCCCATCATTGACGGATTTCACCTCACTCGAGTCCTTATGAATGGAGATAGCAGCCTGAACCTGCTTTATCAGGATACAGTGTGAAAAATGGGTATCGATCCCTCGAGGATCAAACCCAGCAAAACCACCTTTAAAGGCGTCATCCCAGGTGTAGAGGCCCATTGCACAGGCTCAATCACACTGGAAGTGGTCTTCGGATCACCGGGCAACTTCCGAAGCGAAGAGTTAATCATCGACATCGTCCCGCTTCGCAGTGGCTACCATGCACTGCTCGGACGGACATCATTTGCAAAATTCAATGTAGTGCCGCATTACGCATACCTCAAGCTCAAGATGCCAGGACCTCACAGGGTCATAACAGTAAATGGAAACACAGAATGCTCGCTCCATATGGAAGAGCACACTGCGGCCCTTGTAGCAGAAGCACAAAGCAGCCTGTTCAGGCAGACCACTCATTTGGCGTCACATCCCCCGGACACCTTCAAGCGAGTCCGGAACAAGCTGCAACAGGATCGCCTGGCATGATCAGAGCTCGCCGAGCAATTCGGCCCCCGTCCCAGTCCCAGTGAAGCAACGAAATCCATGCCGCGCATACATAACTACGCATTGAAAATACCATGGACATAGGCGGGGGCACGATCAGGACACGCCCCGCATTGTAGCTTAACCGCACTAGGGGCTATATACCTTTGTCATTCCTTTTCTCTTTCAGGGCCTAACTCTCTGGAAGCCCTTTCCGGCATTACGATTGCCGGACACATTCCGGAAGCAACAATCAAGGCAGCAAGAAGCTAAGATGAACACGGGAACCGCCTGGTGGTCTCTGGTAATAATTGATATACACGCTTTTCACTATTTATGCGTAACTTGCCCTAGGATAGGACATTTCGAATTGTCCTACTTTATGCTTATTGCACTACTTGTACCAAGTACGCTTCGACATATTATTTAAATAACAATACATATCATTAATTTGTCATTGCATTATTTAAGTTTTTCTCTTTCTCTTATATGTCCATTTACGACAATCCGCACCCTCATGTTCGGGTACGGTCAGTTCGCCAGGGGTTCTCGTTTACCCCATAATACGGCGCAAGAAGTGCGAACACTTCCGACAGTGCGGCACCCCAAACTTATAGCATTATATGCATCAGCTTCAAATCACGTCTTTGGTCAAATGTTGGGTTGCCCGGCTCCCATGCTTTGGTACCTTACGTTCCGCTATATTGGCTAAGGTAGCGGTGGGAGAACTACTGCAATTGTGTCTCAGTTCTTCCGGACGAGCACCTCAGTAGAGAAAGCCAAAAACTGACTGTCATGATAAGGCGAGAGACTGGTCGCTGTTCGAGAGGTCTCTAGTCCTTAAAGACTTTTTCCGCTTTGGGCGAGGAGTCGGCCTTGTCCGGCTTAGGCGTGTATAGCGCCCCAAATTCGGCCCTCCGAATACCAGGGGCTTCGCCAAAATTTAAAATCATAGACTTCTATGGCTAAGTGAGAATGATAAAGCATTATAGTCTGATTGCCTAGTTCGTTGCGCTGAACACCTCCCTTGAAGGACGCAAAATAGGGGTAAAGAGTGTTCAGGTTTATCCCGAACACCCCAGTACTAGTTACATGGGGATAGAAGCCGACGACTGGCCAACTCTCAGATTTTATAAAACGGCCGCACAGAAGGTAATATTTTAAATTAAGAAAGCGTCGCATGGCGCAAATGAACTCGTTTCATATTACAGGATCACATGAGCATGTTCATTCAAAAATTACATCCTTGGCACACTCATCTGCCACTAGGCGGGAACCCTTCAGGACACTCTCATAATAATTCTCGGGGCAGCGATGCTCCTTTCCCTCCGGCAGCCCCTCCTTCACTAGCTTCACGGCGTCCAGCTTCGCCCAGTGCACCTTCGCCCAGGAAAAAGCCCTGCGTGCACCCTCGACGCAGACGGACCTCTTGATGACTTCAAGCCGTGGGCAGGCGTCCACAAGCCGCCTCACCAGACCGAAGTAGCTGCCGGACAGGGGCTCGCCAGGCCACATAGAGACTATAAGGCCCCTCATGGCCTGTTCGGCCGCCTTATGAAGCTCGACCAACTGCTTCAGCTGGTCACTCAAGGGCATGGGGTGTTCGGTCCCAGTATACTGAGACCAGAACAACTTCTCCGTCGAGCTCCCCTCCTTAGCCCGATAAAACTTCGCGGCATCCAGTACACTGCGGGGAGGATCTGCAAACGCTCCTGGAGAGCTCCGAACTCGGGTAAGAAAAAGGAAAGTCTCCTTCATGTGCTTTCTTTGCATAATGAATGTCTTACCCGCTGCTATCTTCTTCACCGCGTCAATCTCCTGGAGGGCCTTGTGGGCTTCGGCCTTGGCGCTCCGGATGCTTTCAAGCGCCTGCGCGAGCTCGGACTCTCGCGTCTTAGAATCAAGCTCCAAGGACTCGTGCTTTTTGGCGGGAGCCTCGAGCTCTTGCTGCACCTCGCCTACTCGGGCTTCTTGCTTTTCCTGTTCAATGCGCTCCTTGACCGCTTTGTCTTCGGCCTCGGACAACGGCTTCCTCAGGGTCGCCACTTCGGTCGTGGCCCCTGGAAAACCCATGATGATCCTATTACTTTACAACTGAATTTCTTTTTAAATATATAGACAGGGGTATTTCTTACCTTTGGTCTCTTCAAGCTGCCTCTTGGTAAGGCCGAGCTCGTCCTCGAACCGCTTTAGGTCCTGCTTCAGCGCAGAGACCTCCGCAGTATGTGCGGTAGCGGCCAGCAGTGAAGCCTGCACATACACATAGACATACTCTAATTAGACTCCTGAGTTATCATTTGATCCTCTATTCGGCTTTTCTTCGCGAACGCCGAATAGAGCATCAGGGGCTACTATCTATGCAGTAATACTTTCTTATATTTTGATTGCTTACCTCAAAGCCTGTTAGGAGGCTGGCTCAAGCTTCGGTCAGTCCGTTTTTGGCAGACTGAACCTTCTCGACCACCGCACTCATGATAGTGTGGTGCTCTTCATCGATGGAAGCGCTGTGAAGCGCTTCAAGCAAGTTGTCCGGTGCCTCTGGTTGGACAGAGGACACCGACACGGATGTTTGCCCCCCTTAACGGGGGACCGCCTGCTAGAGTTCGGAACCATCGAAGGTTCCGGCGTAGTGTTTGGCTGAGGGCCGAACTCGGAGCCTGTAGCATCCTTGCTCCCTTGGTACCCAGGGTCCGGGAAGTCGCCTCGAGGCGCCCCCAGGACCACCTCCCTTGGCTCGGTGCCTTTTGAGAGAACACCTTAGTGTTGTCCGTAGGGCGAGGGGTGGTAGCGGTCGGGAGAGAACCGCTGTTCATATCTGACGAGTCCACAGAGCCGCTCGACGAGGATACGTCGAGACGAGCTCGGGACGGACTGCATAATCATGTTCGGCATGAGGAGAGGCAGTGTAATAAAACATACCATGAAGTACTATGGTGCCCGGACACTTATGATTTCGCCAGGGGCTTGACCTTGGGTAGCCACTCGTCATCGTAGTTGGCAGCCGTCGTGGTGCAGTCTGGAGGGAGGGTCCTTCCCCTCTTGGAACCTTCGGCCTCCCCGGATGGGTCAACCTTCCTTTTCTTGTCACCCCCGGCTGGGGGGGGGGAACTTTCCTCTTCCTCCTCCTCGTCTTCATGGGAGGAGTGCGCGTCGGTGTCATCGGACGATGAGTCCGATACAACCTTGCGCCGGAGATCCTTTTAGGTCCCTGCGGCCTTCTTCTTGGTCTTCTTCACCGGCACCTCGTAAGGTGCCGGAGTCAGCATCTCCGTTAGGAGAGCGCCTGCAGGATCTTCGGGCAGGGGGGCTGGGAAATCAAGTTGCTCCGCTGTCTTTATCCAGTCATGTTAATGGCATAGAAGCTTAGATCCTGCATATGACTAAACCGAGGCAAATAAATACCTTGAGAGATATAAAAACTTACCAGATTGGCGCGGCGTTTTGCGCTGAGTCCACGGTCCTCGGTGAGGGAAGGAGGAATCTCGGCGCCCTTGAACAACACCCTCCAGATGTCCTCGTGTGTCGTGTCATAGAGCTCTCGCAACGTCTGGTGCTTGGTCGAGTCGAACTCCCACAAATCGAATGCCCGTCGTTGACACGGGAGGATCCGGTGGAAGAGCATGACCTGGACCATGTTGACGAGCTTGATTTTCTTGCTCGTAATGTTTCGGATACAGGTTTGGAGTCCGGTCAACTCTACCGAAGAACCCCAAGACAGGCCCTTCTCTTTCCAGGAGGTGAGCCGCATGGGGATTCCGGATCGAAATTTGGGGGCCGCCACCCAGTTGGAGTCGCGCGGCTCGGTGATGTAGAACCACCCCGATTGCCACCCCTTTATGGTATCCACATAGGTGCCCTTGAGCCAGGTGACATTAGGCATCTTACCCACCATGGCGCCTCCGCACTCTGCTTGCTGGCCACCCACCACCTTCGGTTTAACATTGAAGGTTTTCAGCCATAGGCCGAAGTGGGGCCTAATGCGGAGGAAGGCCTCGCACACGATGATAAACACCGAGATGTTGAGGATGAAATTGGGGGCCAGATCATGAAAATCCAGCCCATAATAGAACATGAGCCCGCGGACAAACGGGTGGAGGGGAAATCCCTGTCCGCGGACAAAATGGGTAAGAAAAACTAAACTCTCATGGGGTTCGGGCGTTGGGATGATCTGCCCCGCATTTGGCAGCCGGTGCGCGATATCCGCGGCTAGATATCCAGCTTCCCATAACTTTTTGATGTTCTCTGCCGTGACGGAGGAGACCATCCACTTGCCTCCTGCTCCGGACATGCTTGGAGTGGTTTGAGAAGAAGAACGCGAGCTTGGGCGCTAGAGCTCGAGTGTGCAGGAATGGGTAAGCAAGGAGGAAGAAGGCGCGGGTGAAAAGAGTGAATACTTGTCCCTTTATAAGGGTGGAAGAGACGATGTGTCTCCCCACTTGCCTGGTAAAACCGCTTATTCCCCAGGTGCCGTAATTGATGGCGCGGTTGGGTTACCCACGTCCGTATTGATGAGAATCCCGTAATAAGGGGGACACGATCTCTGCTTTGACAAGACGTGTCGAAAAAACCGCCCCATTTTATGTGCGATGCTGGTTGAGAAAAACGGTTTGAATAATGATCGAGCCATGACATAACGTCGTGCTGTCAGAACGCGTTAGCAGATTAGATTTGTGGAAATATTATTCTCTCTACGGTGGTATGTGGAACTTATTTTGCAGGGTCGGACACTATCCTTGTATTCAAACTCTTCCATGGAGTGTTCGGAGGAGGAACCCACCTTGCAATGCCGAAGACAATACTGCGCATCGAACTCATCGCCATTGAAGCCTGGTTCAGGGGCTACTAAGGGAGCCCTGGATTAGGGGGTCTCCGGACAGCCGTACTATATTCTTTGGCTAGACTGTTGGACTATGAAGATACGAGATTGAAGACTTCGTCCCGTGTCCGGATGGGACTCTACTTGGCGTGGAAGGCAAGCTAGGAAATGCGGATATTGATATCTCCTCCTTTGTAACCGACCTTGTGTAACCCTAGCCCCCTCCGGTGTCTATATAAACCGAAGGGTTTAGTCCGTAGGACAACATACAATCATACCATAGGCTAGCTTCTAGGGTTTAGCCTCTCTGATCTCGTGGTAGATCAACTCTGGTAATACTCATATCATCAAGAACAATCAAGCAGGATGTAGGGTATTACATCCATCAAGAGGGCCTGAACCTGGGTAAACATCGTGTCCCCTGCCTCCTGTTACCATCCGCCTTAGACGCACAGTTCGGGACCCCCTACTCGAGATCCGCTGATTTTGACACCGACATTGGTGCTTTCATTGAGAGTTCCACTGTGTCGTCACCATAAGGATTGATGCCGTCCTTCTTATCCTCCAAGTATATAGGGCAGTTCCAATTCCAGTGACCATTTCTTTTGCAGTAGAAGCACTTAGTTTCAGGCTTGGGTCTGGCTTTGAGCTTCTTCATGGGAGTGGCAATTTTCTTGACATTCTTTTGAAGTTTTCCCTTTCTTTCCCTTGCCCTTTCTTGAAACTAGTGGTCTTGTTAACCATAAACACTTGATGTTTTTTCTTGATTTCTTCCTTCGCTGATTTTAGCATTGCGAAGAGCTTGGGAATCATTTTCGTCATCCCTCGCATATTATAGTTCATCACGAAGTTCTAGTAACTTGGTTATAGTGACTAGAGAACTCTATCAATCACTATCTTATCTGGAAGATTAACTCCCACTTGATTCAAGCGATTGTAGTACCCAGATATTCTGAGCATATGCTCACTAGCTGAGCTATTCTCCTCCATCTTGTAGGCAAAGTACTTTGTCAGAGGTCTCATACCTCTTAACACGGGCATGAGTCTGAAATACCAATTTCAACTCTTGGAACATCTCATATGCTCCATGTCGTTCAAACCATTTTTGAAGTCTCAGTTCTAAGTCGTAAATCATGGTGCACTAAACTATCAAGTAGTCATCATACCGAGCTTGTCGAACGTTCATAACGTCTGCATTTGCTCCTGCAATAGTTCTATCACCTAGCAGTGCATCAAGGACATAATTCTTCTATGTAGCAATGAGTATAACCCTCAGATCACGGACCTAGTCCGCATCATTGCTACTATCATCTTTCAACTTAGTTTTCTCTAGGAACATATCATAAATAAAACGGGGAAGCTATACGCGAGCTATTGATCTAAAACATAGATATGCAAATACTATCAGGACTAACTTCATGATAAATTTAAGTTCAATTAATAATATTACTTAAGAACTCCCACTTAGACATCCCTCAAGTCATCTAAATGATCATGTGATCCATATCAACTAAACCATGTATGATCATCACATGAGATGGAGTAGCTTTCAATGGTGAACATCACTATGTTGATCATATCTATTATATGATTCACGTTTGACCTGTTGGTCTTAGTGTTCCAAGGCCATATATATCTGCATATGCTAGGCTTGTCAACTTTAACTCGAGTATTCTGCATGTGCAAAATTTTCTTGGACCCATTGTATGTGAATGTAGAGCTTATCACAATCGATCATCACGTGCTGTCTCGGCACGGCGAACTGTAGCAATGGTACTTGGATCACGGGTTCCGGCAAAACCCTCAAGGTTCGAACACTGGGGTGCGCGCGAAGATCTCCCCCTAAGGATCCACGTCCTAGCTATGCCAAGATCTTACGGGCTAACTCGACGAACCCGTAACACAAAGGACACAAGAATTATACTGGTTCGGCCACCGTTGTGGTGTAATACCCTACTCTAGTGTGGTGGTGGTGGATTGCCTCTAGGGCAGAGGATGAACAGTACAAGGGGAAGAACAGCCTCCTGAGGCGAGGTGTTCCTGTGCTTGGTGAACTTGTGGTCGTCTCCCTCCTCTATGGTGGTGGCTAGTCCTATTTATAGAGGCCCTGGTCCTCTTCGCAAATATTGAGCGGGAAGGGAGCTAACAATGGCCAATTCGAAAGGGGACAACTAGTACAACTTATCCTGACAAAAGCAGTCTTCGCCTGCCAAAGGCTCTGGTGGTGACGCCGTCTTGGGCTCCATGGTGACCTCCATCTTGCCGTCCTGCTGGTCTTGGTCTCATTGCACTGATATGGAAACCTTTGCTTGCCACCTCGGTACTCCACGCCTCCGCCTGCTCCCTTGGCACCAAAGAGGAAATAAGGACATTGTCCGCGCTGGCGCCCGCCTGGCCTTGGTTGTCATGGCTCACGTCATCGGAACCTCGCGAGGTTTGCCTGGCCTTGGTCTCTCCGCCCCTCGCGAGCCATCCTGGTGAGGCTGCTCCTTAAGGAGGTGTGTCGTCCGCCTCGTGAGGCTTATCCCCTCGCTAGGGTCTTGTGTCCTTGCTTGTGAAGATGGGCCGTACGGGCCCGCTCTCCGAGCCACGCCGGGGGCCGCAGGCAGGCAAGTCTGGGGACCCCCATTCCCAAAACGCCGACAAAGATCACCGGAAACAGATGCACGGTTTGCAAATGACAAGCAAAACAATATATGATGCAATATGCTTAAAAACAACATGGCCACTTAGATGCAAGGATTAAATATACTACAACACCCAACCATGAAAACACAATACATGGCAGTGAAGTACAGGTGAAGCTCTATAAATCATGAACACTGAGCTACTGCTAGAAACCCCTAGAACAAGTCTAAAACAGCATGACAAAAATACAAAAGTTATCAGTTTAATAGACTTAGCAGAAAAAAAAATTATCAATCAGGTTGCAATGTTTATGCCTAGTAAACTATATGCTACAGGAACGTATTAAAGTACACAAGATCATGGCATGATAGTAATAAATGCACTTAATAAAACTCCCTTACTGAACTTGTCCCAAAGATCTACAGAATTGATGATAGCACCAATGCAAACATGGTAAATGATATGAACAGATTTCAGACTTAGAGGAAATCATGGCATGGCATAAGCAGATTCATGATAGCAACTTTACAAGCATGTGGCACTCATCAGAGTGCACTAAATGGAATGAAATAAAATATAGCATTAATTAGACATGAAAATGAAGCTATCCATGTGCAAAACAACCTCATAGCATGTTTGAATTAAATCGCACTAAAATGACAAAACAGTAACATGATGTAAAATGACATGGTCATGAACTTGCTCAAATGCAGAAAATAATGCACCACTGGATTGGTGGGATTTTTCAACCCCAAAAACATATATAATATGTCTAGGTTACTGTAGAAAAATCATCACAAATGCTATAAGAGAAATACTGCCCTAAGTGGAAATTGATAGAAATGGCAAGTTTCCCTAATAGGAAATGTCCAGAAAAGGACTAGCCCGAAATGAAAAGATTCCATATACAGAAATGGAATATCCATGGAATTTAAAACAAAAGAAAAAGAAAATAAAGGGTGAGGGAATGACAGGTGGGACCTGGTCACCTGAGAGGCTGATGGGTGGGTCCCGCATGGTCCACATGGCGGAGGCTCGCAGCGGGCTCAAGAGGGGAACCCTAGGGTTTCCCTAGACAAGGAGGGGGCTATAAATGGGGGCCAGGGCGACGGAACGGAGAGGCGGCGCTCTCGTGTTCGCGGTCCCCATGGCGTGGGCACGAGCTAGACGAAAATGGGGCGCACGGATCGACTGTAGCCTGACGCTGGCAGGCGGGGCCGGAGGCGCCACGTGGGTGTACGAGCGCGTGGGTAGGAAGGTGGCTGGGTAAGAAAAGGAGGGAGAAGAAAGCCGCGCGGGACCAGGTGGGCTACGAGGGCGCTGGGCTAGATGGGTCGGCCTGCTTTGCTGCTGCTGGGCTGCTGCTGCTGCTGCTCTTTACTTTTCTTTTCTTCAGGCAGAAAATCAAAAGAAAAAAAGCCAGGGGAATTGGAGAGGGGTTTGAGAGATGTAAAAATACTCTCAAGCTCCTAGAATTGTGTAATATTTGAATTAATTGTCCTGGACATTTTTAGAGGTAGAAAAATAAATCAAGTTTGAATAAAATTCAAACTTGAGGTATTTTTGAACCTAACCAAAACAAGTCCAAATAAGTTGAAACTTGGCAGAGAGGTTTAGACAAGGCGCTAGAATTTTGGGGAAAAGTCGGGCATTAAAGGAGGAGTGAAAAATG
>NC_041386.1:489788608-489809607 GCF_002162155.2 Triticum dicoccoides
ATGCAACATGACTAGAAGCACAAGTGCAACACTATGGTGAGGCCATCATGCAACAATGAATGGCAAAAGAAACATGACAAACAAAGACAAGACAATGCAATGAAAAAATAGAACAAAACCCAAAAAGGAAACCCAAAAGATGAAACCACTCAAACCACTTGGAAGGCAAGCTAGGCAATGCGGATATGGATATCTCCTCCTTTGTAACCGACCTTGTGTAACCCTAGCCCCCTCCGGTGTCTATATAAATCGAAGGGTTTAGTCCATAGGATAACATACAATCATACCATAGGCTAGCTTCTAGGGTTTAGCCTCTCTGATCTCGTGGTAGATCAACTCTGGTAATACTCATATCATCAAGAACAATCAAGCAGGACGTAGGGTATTACCTCCATCAAGAGGGCCTGAACCTGGGTAAACATCGTGTCCCTTGCCTCCTGTTACCATCCGCCTTAGAGGCACAGTTCGGGACCCCCTACCCGAGATCCGCCGATTTTGAGACCGACATTGGTGCTTTCATTGAGAGTTCCATTGTGTCGTCACCATAAGGATTGATGCCATCCTTCTTATCCTCCAAGTATCTAGGGCAGTTCCAATTCCAGTGACCATTTCTTTTGCAGTAGAAGAACTTAGTTTCAGGCTTGGGTCTGGCTTTGGGCTTCTTCATGGGAGTGGCAATTTTCTTGACATTCTTTTGAAGTTTTCCCTTTCTTTCCCTTGCCCTTTCTTGAAACTAGTGGTCTTGTTAACCATAAACACTTGATGTTTTTTCTTGATTTCTTCCTTCGTTGATTTTAGCATTGCGAAGAGCTTGCGAATCATTTTCGTCATCCCTCACATATTATAGTTCATCACGAAGTTCTAGTAACTTGGTGATAGTGACTAGAGAACTCTATCAATCACTATCTTATCTGGAAGATTAACTCCCACTTGATTCAAGCGATTGTAGTACCCAGATATTCTGAGCATATGCTCACTAGCTGAGCTATTCTCCTCCATATTGTAGGCAAAGTACTTTGTCAGAGGTCTCATACCTCTTAACACGGGCATGAGTCTGAAATACCAATTTAAACTCTTGGAACATCTCATATGCTCCATGTCGTTCAAAACATTTTTGAAGTCTCAGTTCTAAGTCATAAATCATGGTGCACTAAACTATCAAGTAGTCATCATACCGAGCTTGTCGAACGTTCATAACATCTGCATCTGCTCCTGCAATAGTTCTGTCACCTAGCAGTGCATCAAGGACATAATTCTTCTGTGTAGCAATGAGTATAACCCTCAGATCACGAACCTAGTCTGCATCATTGCTACTATCATCTTTCAACTTAGTTTTCTCTAGGAACATATCATAAATAAAACGGGGAAGCTATACGTGAGCTATTGATCTACAACATAGATATGCAAATACTATCAGGACTAAGTTCATGATAAATTTAAGTTCAATTAATAATATTACTTAAGAACTCCCACTTAGACATCCCTCGAGTCATCTAAATGATCATGTGATCAATATCACCTAAACCATGTCTGATCATCACATGAGATGGAGTAGCTTTCAATGGTGAACATCACTATGTTGATCATATCTACTATATGATTCACGTTTGACCTTTTGGTCTCAGTGTTCCAAGGCCATATATATCTGCATATGCTAGGCTTGTCAAGTTTGACTCGAGTATTCTGCATGTGCAAAAATTGCTTGGACCCATTGTATGTGAATGTAGAGCTTATCACAATCGATCATCACGTGGTGTCTCGGCACGGCGAACTGTAGCAATGGTACTTGGATCACGGGTTCCGGCAAAACCCTCAAGGGACGAACACTGGGGTGCGCGCGAAGATCTCCCCCTAACGATCCACGTCCTAGCTATGCCAAGATCTTACGGGCTAACTCGATGAACCCGTAACACAAAGGACACAAGAATTATACTAGTTCGGGCCACCATTGTGGTGTAATACCCTACTCTAGTGTGGTGGTGGTGGATTGCCTATTGGGTAGAGGATGAACAGTACAAGGGGAAGAACAACCTCCTGAGGCGAGGTGTTCCTGTGCTTGGTGAACTTGTGGTCGTCTCCCTCCGCTATGGTCTTGGCTAGTCCTATTTATAGAGGCCCTGGTCCTCTTCCCAAATATTGAGTGGGAAGGGAGCCAACAACGGCCAATTCGAAAGGGGACAACTAGTACAGCTTATCCTGACAAAAGCAGTTTTCGCCTGCCAAAGGCTCTGGTGGTGACGCCGTCTTGGGCTCCATGGTGACCTCCATCTTGCCGTCCTGCTGGTCTTGGTCTCATTGCACTGGAAACCTTTGCTTGGCGCCTCGGTACTCCACGCATGTGCCTGCTCCCTTGGCACCAAAGAGGAAATAAGGACATTGTTCGTGCTGGTGCCCGCCTGGCCTTGGTCGTCATGGCTCATGTCATCGGAACCTCGCGATGTTTGCCTGGCCTTGGTCTCTCCGCCCCTCGTGAGCCAGCCTGGTGAGGATGCTCTTAAGGAGGTGTGTCGTCCGCCTCGTGAGGCTTGGCCCCTCGCTAGGGTCTTGTGTCCTTGCTGGTGCAGATGGGCCGTACGGGCTCGCTCGCAGAGCCACGTCGTGGGCCGCAAGCAAGCAAGTCTAGGGACCCCCGTTCCCAAAATGCCGACAAAGATCACCGAAAACGGATGCACGGTTTGCAAATGACAAGCAAAACAATATATGATGCAATCTGCTTAAAAAACAACATGGCCACTTAGATGCAAGGTTTAAATATACTACAACACCCAACCATGAAAACACAATACATGGCAGTGAAGTACATGTGAAGCTCTACAAATCATGAACATTGAGCTACTGCTAGAAACCCCTAGAACAAGTCTAAAACAGCATGACAAACATACAAAAGTTAATAGTTTAATAGACTTAGCAGAAATTCATTGATCATGACAGCATCATCTGGTTGCAATGTTTATGCCTAGTAAACTATATGCTACAGGAACGTATTAAAGTACACAAGATCATGGCATGATAGTAATAAATGCACTTAATAAAACTCCCTTACTGAACTTGTCCCAAAGATCTACAGAATTGATGATAGCACCAATGCAAACATGGTAAATGATATGAGCAGATTTCAGACTTAGAGGAAATCATGGCATGGCATAAACAGATTCATGATAGCAACTTTGCAAGCATGTGGTACTCATCAGAGTGCACTAAATGGAATGAAATAAAATCTAGCATTAATTAGACATGAAAATGAAGCTATCCATGTGCAAAACAACCTCATAGCATGTTTGAATTAAATCGCACTAAAATGACAAAATAGTAACATGATGTAAAATGACATGGTCATGAACTTGCTCAAATGCAGAAAATAATGCACCACTGGATTGGTGGTATTTTTCAACCCCAAAAGCATATATAATATGTCTAGGTTACTGTAGAAAAATCATCACAAATGCTATAAGAGAAATACTGCCCTAAGTGGAAATTGATAGAAATGGCAAGTTTCCCTAATAGGAAATGTCCAGAAAAAGACTAGCCCGAAATGGAAAGATTACATATACAGAAATGGAATATCCATGGAATTTAAAACAAAAGAAAAAGAAAATAAAGGGTGAGGGGATGACAGGTGGGACCTGGTCCCCTGAGAGGCTGACGGGTGGGTCCCGCAGGGTCCACATGGCAGAGGCTCACAGCGGGCTCAAGAGGGGAACCCTAGGGTTTCCCTAGACAAGGAGGGGGCTATAAACGGGGGCCAGGGCGATGGAACGGAGCGGCGGTGCTCTCGTGTTCGCGGTTCCCATGGCGTGGGCACGAGCTAGACGAAAAGGGGGCGCGCGGATCGACTGTAGCCTGACGCTGGCAGGCGGGGCCGGAGGCGCCACGTGGGTGTATGAGCGCGTGGGTAGGAAGGTGGCTTGTTGAGAAAAGGAGGGAGAAGAAAGCCGCGCGGGACCAGGTGGGCTACGAGGGCGCTGGGCTAGATGGGTCGGCCTGCTTTGCTGCTGCTGGGCTGCTGCTGCTGCTGCTCTTTACTTTTCTTTTCTTCAGGCAGAAAATCAAAAGAAAAAAAGCCAGTGGAATTGGAGAGGGGTTTGAGAGATGTAAAAATACTCTCAAGCTCCTAGAATTGTGTAATATTTGAATTAATTGTCGTGGACATTTTTAGAGGTAGAAAAATAAATCAAGTTTGAATAAAATTCAAACTTGAGGTATTTTTAAACCTAACCAAAACAAGTCCAAATAAGTTGAAACTTGGCAGAGAGGTTTAGACAAGGTGATAGAATTTTGGGGAAAAGTCGGGCATTAAAGGAGGAGTGAAAAAAATGGCACTTGACAAATAAAAGAAAGAGAAGGAGGGGAGAGGTGATGCAAGGGGGGGGTGGTCATGCATGAAACACACAATGCACATGATAAGCATGATGACATGCAACATGACTAGAAGCACAAGTGCAACACTATGGTGAGGCCATGATGCAACAATGAATGGCAAAAGAAACATGACAAACAAAGACAAGACAATGCAATGAAAAAATAAAACAAAACCCAAAAAGGAAACCCAAAAGATGAAACCACTTCTATTTGTCATGTTTCCAAGAGATGTAAAACCCAAAAAGGAAACCCGACTCTCTCCCATGAAAAACAAGATGGATATATTGCCAAAATTGGGAAGTGTTACAAATGGGGTGTTACAACTCTCCTCCACTACAAGAGGATCTCGTTGCGAGATCTAGGACTGAAAGAACTCCGGATATTCGGAACGGAGGTGATCCTCACGCTCCCAAGTAGCTTCTCGGTCGGAATGGTGAGACCACTTAACTTTGAGGAATTTGATTGACATGTTGCAAGTTTTGTGCTTGGTTTCTTTGAGAATGGGAACGGGATGCTCATGATAAGACAAGTCTTCTTGGAGGTCAATCTCTTCGAAGTTGATAGTGTGCTCGGGACTCTTGAAGCACTTGCGAAGCTGTGACACGTGAAATACATCGTGCACATTTGAGAAGTTGGAAGGGAGCTCAAGTTGATAGGGAATGTCGCCTCTTTTGCCAATGATCTTGAAAGGAGCCACATATCTAGGGGAAAGCTTCCCTTTGATACCGAAGGGTTGAGTGCCTTTCATGGGAGAGACTCGGAGGTAGACATGGTCTCCGATATCGAAAGCCAAGTCACGGTGCTTGATATCATAGTAACTCTTCTGGCGCGATTGCGTGTCTTTGAGATTTCCACGGATGACTTTACACATTTCTTCAGCTTCTGTGATCAAGGCATTGCCAAGAAGTTGACGTTCACCAGTCTCGGACCAATTGAGTGGAGTACGACACTTTATGCCATATAGAATTTCAAATGGGGCCTTACCCGAACTTTCTTGGAAGCTTTAGTTGTAGGAGAACTCGGCATATGGTAGGAAATCTTCCCACTTCATACAGAAAGAGATGACACAAGCTCTAAGCATGTCTTCGAGGATTTGATTGACTCTCTCGACTTGGCCACTTGCTTGAGGATGGAAAGCCGTGCTGAAGCGAATGTTGGTGCCCATGGCCTTCTAGAAGGAGTCCCATAACTTGGAAGTGAAAATGCTTCCGCGGTCTGAAGAGATCAATTGCGGAATTCCATGCAACGAGACAATTCTTGAGGTGTATAGCTCTGCCAACTGAGCTGTCGTGATAGAATATTTGACTGGAAGGAAATGAGTCACTTTTGTAAGCTTGTCAATGACAAGGAAGATAGCATCATTCCCATGCTTGGACTTTGGAAAGCCAGTGACAAAGTCCATTTCAATATGATCAAACTTCCATTCTAGAATAGCAAGATGTTGGAAGAGACCAGCTGGTCATTGATGTTCTGCTTTCACCCTTCGACAGACATCACATTCATTCACGAATTGAGCAATCTCTCGCTACCATTCGAGTCCACCAATACAACTGCTTGAGGTCATGCTACATCTTCGGACTGCCTGGGTGGATTGAAAGAAGAAAATTGTGCGCTTCATTCATTATGGCCTTCCCTAGATCACCTTTAGGAACCACAGTCCATGTTGGGGAACACAGTAATTTCAAAAAGTTTCCTATGCACACGCAAGATCTATCATGGTGAAGCATAGCAACGAGAAGGGAAGAGTGTTGTCCACATACCCTCGTAGACCGTAAGCGGGAGCGTTATGACAACGCAGTTGATGTAGTCGTACGTCCTCATGATCTGACTGATCCTAGTACCGAAAGTACGGCACCTCCGTGATCTGCACACATTCGGCTCGGTGACGTCCCACAAACTCTTGATCCAGCTGAGTGTCGAGGGAGATCTTTGTCAGCACGACGGTGTGATGACGGTGATGATGAAGCTACCGGCGCAGGGATTCACCTAAGCACTACGATGATATGACCAAGGTGGATTATGGTGGAGGCGGGCACCGCACACGGCTAAGAGATCAATGATCAACTTGTGTGTTCTAGGGTTCCCCCTGCCCCCGTATATAAAGGAGCAAGGGGGAGGCCGGACGGACCTAGGGGCGCACCAAGGGAGCAGGAATCCTCCTCCTAGTAGGAGTAGGATTCCTCCTTTCCTAGTCCTACTAGGAGGAGAAGGGGAAAGAGGGAAAGGGGAGGAAGAGGAGAAGGAAAGGGGGGCGCGCCCCCCTCCCTAGTCCAATTCGGACTCCATATAGGGAGGGGGCGCGGCTGCCCCTTGTGGGCTGCCTACCCTCTTCCCTATGGCCCATGTAGGCCCAATCATTCCCCGGGGGAGGGGGGTTCCGGTAACCCTCCGGCACTCTGGTTTTCTTCGAAATCACCCGGAACACTTCCTATGTTCGAATATAGTCGTCCAATATATCAATCTTTATGTCTCGACCATTTTGAGACTCCTTGTCATGTCCGTGATCATATCCGGGACTCCGAACTACCTTCAGTACATCAAAACACATAAACTCATAATACCGATCGTCACCGAACGTTAAGCGTGCGGACCCTATGGGTTCGAGAACTATGTAGACATTACCGAGACACGTCTCTGGTCAATAACCAAGAGCGGAACCTGGATGTTCATATTGGCTCCCACATATTCTTCGAAGATCTTTATCGGTCAAACCGCATAACAACATACGTTGTTCCCTTTGTCATCGGTATGTTACTTTCCCGAGATTCGATCGTCGGTATCTCAATACCTAGTTCAATCTCGTTACTGGCAAGTCTCTTGACTCATTCCGTAATGCATCATCCCGCAACTAATTCATTAGTCACATTGCTTGCAAGGCTTATAGTGATGTGCATTACCGAGAGGGCCCAGAGATACCTCTCCGATACTCGGAGTGAAAAATCATAATCTCGATCTATGCCAACTAAACAAACACCATCGGAGAGACCTATAGAGCATCTTTATAGTCACCCAGTTACGTTGTGACGTTTTATAGCACACTAAGTGTTCCTCCGGTATTTGGGAGTTGCATGATCTCATAGTCATAGGAACATGTATAAGTTATGGTGAAAGCAATAGCAACAAACTAAACAATCATCGTGCTAAGCTAATGGATGGGTCAAGTCAATCACATCATTCTCTAATGATGTGATCCCGTTAATCAAATGACAACTCATATCTATGGTTAGGAAACATAACCATCATGAGCTAGTCAAGTAGAGGCATACTAGTGACACTCTGTTTGTCTATGTATTCATAGATGTACTAAGTTTCCGGTTAATACAATTCTAGCATGAATAAGAAACATTTATCATGATATAAGGAAATATAAATAACAACTTTATTATTGCCTCTAGGGCATATTTCCTTCAGTCTCCCACTTGCACTAGAGTCAATAATCTAGATTACATTGTAATGATTCTAACACCCATGGAGTCTTGGTGCTGATCATGTTTTGCTCGTGAGAGAGGCTTAGTCAACGGGTATGCAACATTTAGATCCATATGTATCTTGAAAATCTCTATGTATCCCTCCTTGACTTGATCGCGGATGGAATTGAAGCGTCTCTTGATGTGCTTGGTTCTCTTGTGAAATCTGGATTCCTTTGCCAAGGCAATTGCTCCAGTGTTGTCACAAAACATTTTCATTGGACCCGATGCACTAGGTATTACACCTAGATCGGCTATGAACTCCTTCATCCGGACTCCTTCATTAGCCGCTTTCGAAGCAGCTATGTACTCCGCTTCACACGTAGATCCCACCACAACACTCTTCTTGGAACTGCACCAACTGACGGCCCCACCATTTAATAAAAATATGTATCCGGTTTGTGACTTAGAGTCATCCAGATCAGTGTCAAAGCTTGCATCGACGTAACCGTTTACGACGAGCTCTTTGTCACCTCCATAAACGAGAAACATATCCTTAGTCCTTTTCAGGTATTTCAAGATGTTCTTGACTGTTGTCCAGTGATCCACTCCTGGATTACTTTGGTACCTCCCTGCTAAACTAATAGCAAGGCATACATCAGGTCTGGTACACAACATTGTATACATGATAGAACCTATGGCTGAAGCATAGGGAATAACTTTCATTTTCTCTCTATCTTCTGCAGTGGTCAAGCATTGAGTGTGACTCAACTTCACACCTTGTAACACAGGTAAGAACCCTTTCTTTGCTTGATCCATTTTGAAATTCTTCAAAACTTTATCAAGGTATGTGCTTTGTGAAAGTCCAATTAAGCGCCTTGATCTATCTCTATAGATCTTGATGCCCAATATATAAGCAGCTTCACCGAGGTCTTTCATTGAAAAATTCTTATTCAAGTATCCTTTTATGCTATTCAGAAAATCAGTATCATTTCTGATCAACAATATGTCATCTACATATAATATCAGAAATGCTACAGAGCTCCCACTCACTTTCTTGTAAACACAGGCTTCTCCAAAAGTCTGTATAAAACCATATGCTTTGATCACACTATCAAAGCGTATATTCCAACTCCAAGAGGCTTGCACCAGTCCATAAATGGATCGGTGGAGCTTGCACACTTTGTTAGCACCTTTTGGATTGACAAAACCTTTTGGTTGCATCATATACAACTCTTCTTTAAGATAGCCATTAAGAAATGCAGTTTTGACGGCCATTTGCCAAATTTCATAATCATGAAATGCGGAAATTGCTAACATGATTCGGACGGACTTAAGCATCACTATGGGTGAGAAGGTCTCATCATAGTCAACTCCTTGAACGTTTCGAAAACCTTTTGCAACAAGTCGAGCTTTGTAGACAGTAACGATACCGTCAGCGTCACTCTTCTTCTTGAAGATCCATTTATTCTCTATGGCTTGCCGATCAATGGGCAAGTCAACCAAAGTCCACACTTTGTTCTCATACATGGATCCCATCTCAGATTTCATTGCCTCAAGCCATTTTGCAGAATCTGGTATCATCATCGCTTCCTCATAGTTCGTAGGTTCGTCATGGTCAAGTAACATGACCTCCAGAACAGGATTATCGTACCACTCTGGTGCGGATTTACTCTGGTTGACCTACGAGGTTCGGTAGTAACTTGATCAGAAGTTTCATGATCATCATCATTAGCTTCCCCACTTAGTGGTGTAGGAATCACTGGAACTGATTTCAATGATGAACTACTTTTCAATAAGGGAGTAGGTGCAATTACCTGATCAAGTTCTACTTTCCTCCCCCTCACTTCTTTCAAGAGAAACTCCTTCTCTAGAAAGGATACATTCATAGCAACGAATATCTTTCCTTCGTAATTATGATGAGAAGGTGTACCCAACAGTCTCATTTGGGTATCCTATGAAGACACATTTCTCTGATTTGGGTTCGAGCTTAACAGTTTGAAGCTTTTTCACATAAGCATCGCAGCCCCAAACTTTAAGAAACGACAACTTGGGTTTCTTGCCAAACCACAGTTCATAAGGTGTCGTATTAACGGATTTAGATGTTGCCCTATTTAACGTGAATGCAACCATCTCTAAAGCATAACCCCAAAATGATAGCGGTAAATCAGTAAGAGACATCATAGATCGCACCATATCTAGTAAAGTACGATTATGACGTTCGGACACACCATTACGCTGTGGTGTTACGGGTGGCGTGAGTTGTGAAACTACTCCACATTGTTTCAAATGAAGAACAAACTCGTAACTCAAATATTCTCCTCCACGATCAGATTGTAGAAACTTTATTTTCTTGTTACGATGATTTTCCACTTCACTTTGAAATTCTTTGAACTTTTCAAATGTTTCAAACTTATGTTTCATTAAGTAGATATACCCATATCTGCTCAAATCATCTGTGAAGGTGAGAAAATAACGATATCCTCCGTGAGCCTCAATGTTCATTGGACCACATACGTCTGTATGTATGATTTCTAATAACTCTGTTGCTCGCTCCATTGTTCCGGAGAATGGAGTTTAAGTCATCTTGCCCATGAGACATGGTTCACAAGTACCAAGTGATTCCAGAAGTCCATCAGAATGGAGTTTCTTCATGCGCTTTACACCAATATGACCCAAACGGAAGTGCCACAAATAAGTTGCACTATCATTATCAACTCTGCATCTTTTGGCTTCAATACTATGAATATGTGTATCACTACTATTAAGATTTAGTAAAAATAGACCACTCATTAAGGGTGCATGACCATAAAAGATATTACTCATATAAATAGAACAACCATTATTCTCTGATTTAAATGAATAACCTTCTCGCATCAAACAAGATCCAGATATAATGTTCGTGCTCAACGCTGGCACCAAATAACAATTATTTAGGTCTAAAACTAATCCCGAAGGCAGATGTAGAGGTAGCGTGCTGATGGTGATCACATCGACTTTGGAACCATTTCCCACGCACATCGTCACCTCATCCTTAGTCAATCTTCGCTTAATCCGTAGCCCCTGTTTCAAGTTGCAAATATTAGCAACAGAACTAGTATCAAATACCAAGGCGCTACTGTGAGCATTAGTAAGGTACACATCAATAACATGTATATCAAATATACCTTTCACTTTGCCATCCTTCTTATCCGCCAAATACTTGGGGCAGTTCCGCTTCTAGTGACCAGTCCCTTTGCAGTAGAAGCACTCAGTCTCAGGCTTAGGTCCAGACTTGGGTTTCTTCACTTGAGCAGCAACTGGCTTGTTGTTCTTCTTGAAGTTCCCCTTCTTCCCTTTACCCTTTTTCTTGAAACTGGTAGTCTTGTTGACCATCAACACTTGATGCTCCTTCTTGATTTCTACCTCTGCAGCCTTTAGCATTGAGAAGAGCTCAGGAATCGTCTTATCCATCCCTTGCATATTATAGTTCATCAGGAAGCTCTTGTAGCTTGGTGGCAGTGATTGAAGAACTTTGTCAATGACACTATCATCAGGAAGATTAACTCCCAGTTGAGTCAAGTGGTTGTGGTACCCAGACATTCTCCTCCATTTTGCAGCTGTAGGACTTATTGGAGACTTCATATCTCTCAATCAGGGCATTTTCTTGAAATATTAACTTCAACTCCTGGAACATCTCATATGCTCCATGACGTTCAAAACGTCGTTGAAGTCCCAGTTCTAAGTCGTAAAGCATGGCACACTGAACTATCGAGTAGTCATCAGCTTTGATCTGCCAGGTGTTCACAACATCTGGCATTGCTCCTGCAGCGGGTCTGTCACCTAGCGGTGCTTCCAGGACGTAATTCTTCTATGCAGCAATGAGGATAATCCTCAAGTTACAGATCCAGTCCGTGTAGTTGCTACCATCATCTTTGAACTTAGCTTTCTCTAGGAACGCATTAAAATTCAATAGAACAACAACACGGGCCATCTATCTACAACAACATAGACATGCAAAATACTATCAGGAACTAAGTTCATGATAAATTAAAGTTCAATTAATCAAATTACTTAAGAACTCCCACTTACATAGACATCCCTCTAATCATCTAAGTGATCCATATCAACTAAACCAAGTCCGATCATCACGTGAGATGGAGTAGTTTTCAATGGTGAACATCAATATGTTGATCATATCTACTATATGATTCATGCTCGACCTTTCGGTCTCAGTGTTCTGAGGCCATATCTGCATATGCTAGGCTCATCAAGTTTAACCCGATTATTCTGCGTGTGCAAAACTGGCTTGCACCCGTTGTATGTGAACGTAGAGCTTATCACACCCGATCATCACGTGGTGTCTCGTCACGATGAACTATAGCAATGGTGCATACTCAGGGAGAACACTTGTGCCTTGAAATTTAGTGAGAGATCATCTTATAATCCTACCGCCAAACTAAGCAAAATAAGATGCATAAAGGATAAACATCACATGCAATCAATACAAGTGATATGATATGGCCATCATCATCTTGTGCCTTTGATCTCCATCTCCAAAGCACCATCATGATCTCCATCGAAGCATCGTTGTCGTCTCACCAACTATTGCTTCTATGACTATCGCTACCGCTTAGTGATAAAGTAAAGCAATTACATGGCAATTGCATTTCATACAATAAAGCGACAACCATATGGCTCCTGCTAGTTGCCGATAACTGTGTTACAAAACTTGATCATCTCATACAATAAAATTTAGCATCATGTCTTGACAATATCACATCACAACATGCCCTGCAAAAACAAGTTAAGTGTCCTCTACTTTGTTGTTGCAAGTTTTACGTGGCTTCTTGATACGTCTCCAACGTATCTATAATTTTTGATTGTTCCATGCTATTATATTATCAACCTTGGATGTTTATGGGCTTTATTATGCACTTTTATATTAACCCAGAGCCTAGTGCCAGTTTCTGTTTTTCCTTGTTTTAGAGTATCACAGAAAAAGGAAAATCAAACGGAGTCCAATTGACCTGAAACTTCACGGAACTTATTTTTGGAACGAAAGCAACCCGGGAGACTTGGAGTCCACGTCAGGAAAGCAACGAGGAAGCCACGAGGCAGGGGGCGCGCCGACCCCCCTGGGCGCGCCCTCCACCCTCATGGGCCCCTCGTGGCTCCCCTGATGTATTTCTTCCACCTATATATATCCATATACCCTAAAACGACCGGGGAGCACAATAGATCGGGAGTTCCGCCGCCAGAAGCCTCCGTTGCCACCAAAAACCAATCTCGACCTGTTCTGGCACCCTGCCGGAGGGGGAATCCCTCTCTGGTGGCCATCTTCATCATCCCGGTGCGCTCCATGACTAGGAGGGAGTAGTTCTCCCTCGGGGCTGAGGGTATGTACCAGTAGCTATGTGTTTGATCTCTCTCTCTCTCTCTCTCGTGTTCTTGAGGTGGTACGATCTTGATGTATCACGAGCTTTGCTATTATAGTTGGATCTTATGATGTTTTCTCCCCCCTCTACTCTCTTGTGATGGATTGAGTTTCCCCTTTGAAGTTATCTTATCGGATTGAGTCTTTAAAGATTTGAGAACACTTGATGTATGTCTTGTCGTGCGTATTTGTGGTGACAATGGGATATCACGTGATTCACTTGATGTATGTTTGGGTGATCAACTTACGGGTTCCTCCCATGAACCTATGCATAGGGGTTGGCACACGTTTTCGTCGTGATTCTCCGGTGGAAACTTTGGGGCACTCTTTGAGGTTCTATGTGTTGGTTGAATAGATGAATCTGAGATTGTGTGATGCATATCTTATAATCATACCCACAGATACTTGAGGTGACATTGGAGTATCTAGGTGACATTAGGGTTTTGGTTGATTTGTGTCTTAAGGTGTTATTCTAGTACAAACTCTAGGGCTGTTTGTGACACTTATAGGAATAGCCCAATGGATTGATTGGAAAGAATAACTTTGAGGTGGTTTCGTACCCTACCATAATCTCTTCGTTTGTTCTTTGCTATTAGTGACTTTGGAGTGACTCTTTGTTGCATGTTGAGGGATAGTTATATGATCCAATTATGTTATTATTGTTGAGAGAACTTGCACTAGTGAAATTATGAACCCTAGACCTTGTTTCAACGCATTGCAATACCGTTTACGCTCACTTTTATCATTAGTTACCTTGCTGTTTTTATATTTTCAGATTACAAAAACCTATATCTACCATCCATATTGCACGTGTATCACCATCTCTTCGCCGAACTAGTGCACCTATACAATTTACCATTGTATTGAGTGTGTTGGGGACACAAGAGACTCTTTGTTATTTGGTTGCAGGGTTGCTTGAGAGAGACCATCTTCATCCTACGCCTCCTACGGATTGATAAACCTTAGGTCATCCACATGAGGGAAATTTGCTACTGTCCTACAAACCTCTGCACATGGAGGCCCAACAACATCTACCAGAAGAAGGTTGTGTAGTAGACATCAAGCTCTTTTCTGGCGCCGTTGCTGGGGAGGTGAGTGCTTGAAGGTATATCTTTAGATCTTGCAATCGAGTCTTTTAGTTTCGTGTTTTATCACTAGTTTAGTTTATAAAAGAAAATTACAAAAAATGGATTTAAGTTTGCCTCATACGCTTCATCTTTTTAATATCTTTCGTGAGTATGATGGAAAGGAAAATTGT
This sequence comes from Triticum dicoccoides, assembly GCF_002162155.2. Classification (NCBI taxonomy): domain Eukaryota; kingdom Viridiplantae; phylum Streptophyta; class Magnoliopsida; order Poales; family Poaceae; genus Triticum; species Triticum dicoccoides. The sequence goes on from NC_041386.1 coordinate 489,803,049, forward strand.
GCCAAAGTGTTAGAAGAAGAATGCATTAAAATGTTTGGCACTAAATCTTTGAATGATGAGCATGATTGCAATGTTGTTAGTATGAACTCCTTGAATATCCATAGTACTAATGATGATTGTACTAGTTATGATGAAAATGTCTGCTATAAACATATCAATTTTTGTGGAGTGCATTGGGTTTGCAAGTACACACCAAAAGGGAAGATAGATATTGCAAGAGGCATAAGCATTTAGAAACTAAATTGTTGCAAGAAAGGCTAGATGTTTGTGCTAAAAGATTCAATGTTTATCGCCATCCTTGTGAACTTTGCAATGAACATGGTCATTTAAAGCTCCAATGCTATTCGTTTCATGATCAAGTCGTGTCCAAAAATTGTGATAACTTGATTACCCTTGAGCATCATAAAGAGCTTAGTCTTATTTTGGGTTATGAAGAAATGAGACATATAACTGAGGGTATTCCAAAATTTAATCTCGATAAATTTCTTGATTTTGATCTAGAGGAAATTTATATGTAATGTGTGGTGAATTGCATTGAAAACCCTTATATTTTCAATTACATAAAGAAAAGAAAACAAATAGAAGATGAAGAGAATACTAATGAAAGGGAAGATACTTCACAATATCCTCCTATTATTTCTTATGATGAATCAGGTAACGAGGAGGAGCCTTCTATTAAACCAATCTCATTAATAAGGAGCTCCAAAAAGAGGATTGAACCCACACATGATGTGGTGAAGAAGAAGAAGAAAAGAAAAAGGAAGAGAGGTAAAAAGATATCTCTCCCAAATAATGCTGCTCCTATTACTGTTATGCCTCATGAAAATATAATTGTGGAAGATGATGCACTTGATGATGATCTCGTCATGCCTATTGCTTGTTGTGATGATTATCATTGGGAAGATAATGATACTTCTTATGATCTTGAAAATCTTTTTGGCACTTGCTTGGAAGAATATGATAATTGCTATACTATTGGTGCTATCCATACTATTGATGATGAAAGTGATTATGCTTATGATATGAAAAGGCCCAAGCTTGGGGATGCTATGTTTGATGAAGATGATGTTTTTGAGAATATATTTGCTGCAATTAATGTTAGTCCCAAGCTTGGGGAAGCTATGATTAATGAAGATGATATTTGTAGTGTCTCAAGTTTTGATATGCAAATTTATTATGATGATAGTATGCCTCCTACTTATGATAATTATGAAAGTGGATTTGGAGAGGTCATGACTTTATTTAGTAATGATTCCACGATCTTGGAAGAGGTTTCAATCGATTATGATGAGAACATAGTTGCTACTTATGATAATTAGTGTGATGATACACATGCTATAAAAAGTAGTGATGATTATATTTATAAAACTTGTCATGATTATTATTACCCATTTCCTAAACATTACTCTTTTAATGTGGAAACAATTTATAGTATTTGAGTCTCTTATGATACTCCCACTATTTCGATTGAGAAGAATTTTGCTTATGTAGAGAGTATTAATAATTCTATGCTTGTATATCATGAAAAGAATGCTTTATGTGATGGTTATATTGTTGAATTTATTCATGATGCTACTGAAAATTATTATGAGGGAGGAATATATGCTTGTAGGAATTGCAAAAATATCAAGTTTCCTCTCTATGTGCTTAAAATTTTGAAGTTATGCTTGTTTTACCTTCATGTGCAAGTTGATTCTTGTTCCCACAAGTTGTTTGCTCACAAAATCCCTATGCATAGGAAGTGGGTTAGACTTAAATGTGTTAGTCATATTCTTCTTGATGCTCTCTTTATGTTTCAATTCTTATCCTTTATGTGAGCCTCATTGAAATCATCATGCCTAGCTAGGGGCGTCAAACGATAGCGCTTGTTGGGAGGCAACCCAACAATATTTTTGTTCCTTACTTTTTGCTCCTGTTTAGTAATAAATAATTTATCTATCCTCTTTTATGATTTAGTTTTTATGTTTTAATTAGTGTTTGTGCCAAGTAGAACCGTTGGGAAGACTTGGGGAAAGTCTTGTTGATCTTGCTGTAAAAAACAGAAACTTTAGCGCTCACGAGAATTGCCTCCATTTTTTATTAGAGAGTGCTATTTAGTTAATTATTTTTGCAAATGATTAATAGATAAATTCCTCACGTCCAGCATTTTATTTTAGAATTTTTGAAGTTCCAGAAGTTTGCGTTAGTTACAGATTACTACAGACTGTTTTGTTTTTGACAGATTCTGTTTTTCATGTGTTGTTTACTTATTTTGATGAATCTATGGCTAGTAAAAGAGTTTGTAAACCATAGAGAAGTTGGAATACAGTAGGTTTAACACCAATATAAATAAGGAATGAGTTCATTACAGTACCTTGAAGTGGTGTTTTGTTTTCTTTCACTAACGGAGCCTACGAGTTTTCTGTTAAGTTTTGTGTTGTGAAGTTTTCGAGTTTTGGGTAAAGATTCGATAGACTATTGAATAGGGAGTGGCAAGAGCCTAAGCTTGGGGATGCCCAAGGCACCCCAAGGTAACATTCAAGGACAACGAAGAGCCTATGCTTGGGGATGCCCAAGGCACCCCAAGGTAACATTCAAGGACAACCAAGAGCCTAAGCTTTGGGATGCCCCGGATGGCATCCCCTCTTTTGTCTTCATTCATCGGTAACTTTACTTGGAGCTATATTTTTATTCGCCACATGATATGTGTTTTTCTTGGAGCGTCATTTTATTTCTTTTTTGTCACAACCTAGCTAGTCATGCATTAGAGTGTTGCATCATGTTTACTCTTTCATCAGAAACTTGAAATGGGGATCTGTGAAACCCTCAGAACCATTTTGAAAATGACCCAAATAAAAATTTCTCCAAAAGGGTCCAAGAAAATGCTCATGTTGCTCTCTGAAAATATTGGACAGAGATAAAAATCAAACCAATATTTTTAGTGGCTCATGGACATTTATTTTGGGCATTTGGAATTAATGCATAAATATTTGCATTGGAAATATATTAATTATATATATTAATATATGCCCAAATATTATGCCAATTATAAAAGAGCTCTGGAATAATATAAATAGCTCCTGCAAAAATTGGCATAAGTTAAATAAATGATTTAATATATTATTTAAATCAAAACAAATGTCAGAAATTAAAAAAAAGGAAAATATATAACAGGAGGAGCTTACCTGGGCTCCTCCACTGTGCGGCCCAGCCAGCTGGCTGGCCCAGCCAGCAGCCGGCCCAGCCCACCTCCCTCCTCTGTCGTCTTCGTCCCGACAGAGGGAGGGGAGTGTGGCCGGCGCGCGCGCGCGCCACCGCGCCACGCCACCTGCTCGCCTGCTTGCCTGGCCTCCCCTCCTCGCTCGACGCCCTGGACGACGCCACGCCCTCCCCCCTGCTCTCTCTCACTCTCCCCCGGCTCTCCTCTCCTCTCCCTCGCTCTCTCTCTCTCGCCCGGCCGAACACCACACTCGCCGCCGTTCGCCATAGCCACCGTCTCCGACCACCCCTCGCTCCCCCGACTAGCTCAGGAGCTCCGCCTCGACTCCCTCTTCCTCCCCACCGCTCCACAGCTCCCCGGAAGCCCTGCATCGCCGCCACATCGCCGTTCCTCTCTTCGGGCTCCGACCACCGTCGCCGTCGATTCGCCGTCTCCAGCGCGTCCCCGAGCCCATTTCGACGCCCACTGCAACCGCGGTGAGCTACGCCACCGTTTCCCCCTCTCCTTCCCCTCGTTCCCTCACCGTAGCCACCTCCCCACCACGGCCGAACCTCCGCCGTCGCCGAGCTCGCCGTCGACGCAGCTCCGGTGACCATTTGGTCACCCCGGCGAGTCCAACGAGTTCGCAAGACCCCGTAGAGCATCCCTAGCGCCTCGCTTTGCTCGACTTCGAGCTCCAGCACCGTTCCCGTGCACGACCGAACCCCGGCGGCCGCAGCCGAGCTCGCCGCCGTCGACTCCGGCCACCCCGACCCCAACGGGCCCCGCCAAGAGCTGCGGGTTGGCCTCAGCTCCACTCCGGTGGTCTCCGCGGCCCCTCTGGTGGCCGAAATGACCAAAACCACTTCCGCCGCCGCGTCGGGCTCGTCGGCGACTAAACGCCGGCAGCCAACATCCACTTTGACCACGGGTGGGCCCTGGTTGACTCCCCTGAGTCAATGACAGGTGGGGCCCAGCCCTGTTAATTAAACAGGATTAGTTTTAATTAAGTTTTAATTAAAATAATCACCCTGACATGCGGGACCCACTGTCAGGTTTGACCTGGACCAGTTCCGTTGACCTGCTGACGTCACACTGACGTCAGGCTGACGCAGTAATTGATTTTCTGGATTTAATTTAAATCAGGAAATTCCAGAATATTATTTAAACTTCAAAAATTCATAACTTTTATTCTGTAACTCCAAATTGGACAAATTATATATGAAAAATGATCAGAAAAATCCAATCTATCCATCTGTACTATTTTCATGCATGATCAAACAAGTTAAATTGATGTTTTAAGCAGAACAAGAAAAGGCACTTTAAAAGGCCATATTTGAATTTGGAATTTGAATCTTTGATTCAAATTTGTTCAAACCCTTCTGGCTTTAGTTGCATTAGCCCAATACACTCATATTGCCATGTTTCATGCATGCATCATATTGTTGCACATTGTTTGGTGATGCTTGTGTATCGATGCCCTTTGCGACAGGTTCTGTCCCCGAGGAGTACCGTGATTACCCTAACGAAGAACCGTATCCGTGCATCAAACCATCAGGCAAGCAACCAACCATTTGATCATATCGATACAATCCCATGTTCTCGCTCCTGCTCTCTTTTACTGCATTAAGACAACGCGTTTCAAACTGCTGTGTGCTACGGTAGTTGAACCCATTTCCTCTGCATGACCTGTCATTGCCACAGTAACTAGATGAAACCCACTAGCATGTGTAGGAGTTGCTTGAGCCATATGTATGTGTTGTTCCTACCTTGCTATGCCTGCTATGCTTAGAGTCGTGTCAGGTCTGGTTCATCTGGGTGATGGGCTAGAGTGAAATGATTATGTCGGTAATGAGAGTGGTGTGGTGAACACGATTTGGTAAAGGTATCGATGAGAGGCCATGTAGGAGTACATGGTGGGTTGTTTCATTGAAGCCGACCTTAAGCACTGAGATCTGTATGTGTGATTTAAGAATCAGCTACTACCATGCATTGGGCCCGAAACCAATGGACCCTCTTGACTTCTTATTCACCCTAGTTCTCCGTCCAGGAGTTGCAAGTAGTTTCTGGTGTTTGTAGCCTACTGGAGGCCGTGGACAGCGCTGACCGTAGGGGTGGGCTGTGATGCGGTAGGTACGTGGCCGGGTGTACCGAATACCCGTTAGGTATCTCGGGAACCCTGTTCACATCGTTCGGGGCCGTATGGGAAACCTCGGCTGGACTCCCTGCGGATGGAACCTGAATAGGCGATAAACCTGGACTGGAGGCTTAGGTGATTAGGTAGGTCGTGGCCGACACCCACGTTGGGCTTCCGCTTGAAGGTTGCCGAGTACATGTCGTGTAAACGACGGTAAGTGGTGAGAGCGTGTATGAAGAAGTACCCCCTGCAGGGTTAACATGATCTATTCGAATAGCCGTGTCCGCGGTAAAGGACTACTTGGTTGCCTATACAGTTCATAGACAAGTAAATGGAAACTACTAAAAGCCTCAAGATAAGTGTGAGTGCCGAGGCTGGCTCTTCCGTAGGAAGACGGAGGCGGATCCTCGGTAGTGTATTGAAGTGGTGAGTAGTGGACTCGTGTGCGCAAAACCATTTCAGTTGGAGTATCGTAGGATAGCCTAGCCAAGAGTCAAAGCTGGCTTGCTGCAATAACTCCACCAACCCTTCTTGATACTATGCATGTATGTAGGATCTGATGTAAGTCTTGCTGAGTACCTTTGTACTCATGTTGCTATAATCTACATTTTACAGAAGACACTGCAACCCCTTCTGATGGGTTCTATGTAGACGTTGACATCAACGAGTAGGCTAAAGACCCAGGTGGTGACTGTGACGCCCGGATAATTAGACTACAGTAATCCCGCGTTAACGATGCCACGTCACCTCGGTTACTATTGCTAACCTCGTGTTAGTTCGAAACCGATTCGAATTCAAATTTGAATTAAAGTCAAACGATAAAAGTTTTCGAACATAAAAACTAAAATGTGCTAAATGTGACCAATAAATCCTTAGTAATAATGGTGGAGAACCCACATTTTTATAAAATAATTAAAGACACTAAAATAATAAAAACAATGGCTAAATAACATTTTAATTGCTCTTTAAATTATAAGAATATTAAGTTAACTTATTTTGAGTCAAAACCAGGTTGGGTAGTGGCCTATATTTGTTAATACTAAATTAGGTACAACTAAGGTATTTAAAACATAAAGTTAAATCAGAAAAGAAAAGAAAAAAAAAAAGAAAAGACAAAATAGAATAAAAAGGAGACAAGGACTCCCCTGGACCCCCTTGGCCCAACTGGGCCATGGCCCAGCCAGGCCGGCCCACGCCCCTGGCCTACATAGGCCTCCCCCACTCGCCAGAAACCCTAGCCCCTC
>NC_041386.1:489809617-489836273 GCF_002162155.2 Triticum dicoccoides
GGATCGACCCGATCTCCTCGCCTGGCGCTGCCCGATGCCGCCCGGCGCCCTCCCCCCCGTTTGCCGTACCTCCCCGTCGGACTGCCCGTCCCCGACTCTCCCTCGCCGGCTCCGACGCCCCGCGACCACGCCTCTGGATGGACGCCCCGCCACCTCGCCGCTGGATGGACGCCCTGCCGCCTACCGTCGACGCTCGCCTCCCCGACCTCCTCCCCGGCGGACTACGTCGAGCCTCGCCGACGAACCCCTGCATCGGGGGTGAGAGAAACTCCCCTCTCCTCTCTGTCTCCCTCGCACGTGCGTCCCTAGCCCGTCGCCGTAGTCACCGCGTCTTGCTCGTCGTGCCGCTCGTGCTCCCCGTCGTGGCCATCACCCGCATCGTCGCGGTCGTGTGCCGAAGCTCGCGCTCCGGGCAGCACGCGCCCTCCCTCCTATGCCCGCGCACGCCCCTTGTTCCCCGCATCGTCGTGTGCTCGCCCGCGCCTCCCCACTGCCCTCTGCCGCTAGCTCATCGCCCCGCCATGGCCTCGCCGGCACCCGCGCCTGCAAGCTGCCCTGGGCCTCCTCGCCCCGGCGATCTGGGCGAACGCCCAGTCGGGCGCCGCAATGCCCGACCCGCCCCTGCGCCCGATCCGCTAAGGCCCCCGGGGCCAATGACAAGTGGGCCCCCGCCCAGAGAACGTTTTGATAAAAAAAATTAGAAAATAATAGTAATAATAAATAAATAATGAAATTAATTAATTAACTAATTAATTAACTTAATTAATTCTGATTAAATTAACCAATTAAAATTAATTAACCTAATGATTAATTAACTTAATTAACTACTGTTAATTAGCTAATTAATTAGTATGACAGTGGGGCCCACCCCCTTAATTAATTATGATTAGTTTAATTAACCTGTTAATTAAAATGTGTCACTGACCAGTGGGACCCACTGGTCAGGTTGACCAGTCAACTCTGTTGACTGCTGATGTCAGCATGACATCATGCTGATGTCATTAATTCATTTTCGAATTAATTACATAATTAATTAAATTCCAGAAATTAATAAAATCTTTAGAAAATCATATCTTTTAATCCGTAACTCGGATTAAAATACTTTCTACATGAAAGTTGCTCAGAACGACGTGACGAATCCGGATACGCAGTCCGTTCGTCCGCCACACACCCCTAACCTATCGAACTCGCAACTTTCCCCCTCCGGCTCCTCTGCCCGAAAACACGAAACACCGGGAATACTTTCCCGGATGTTTTTCCCCCTTCACCGGTATCACCTACTACCGCGTTAGGGCACACCGAACACCGCGTATTGCCTTGTTATATTTTGTGATGCTTTGTTTGCTTTGTATTCATTATTTCTTCCCCCTCTTCTCTCCGGTAGACTACGAGACCGACGCTGCTGCTGACCAGTTCGACTACGGAGTTGACGACCCCTCTCTCTTGCCAGAGCAACCAGGCAAGCCCCCCCCTTGATCACCAGATATCGCCTATTCTCCTCTATACTGCTTGCATTAGAGTAGTGTAGCATGTTACTGCTTTCGTTAATCCTATTCTGATGCATAGCCTGACATTGTCGCTACATCTGTTGATACCTTACCTGCAATCCTAAATGCTTAGTATAGGATGCTAGTTTATCATCATTGGCCCTACATTCTTGTCAGTCTGCCTTGCTATACTATCGGGCCGTGATCACTTGGGAGGTGATCACGGGCATATACTATATACTTTACACTGTTACATTACCTGTGATACTGTTCGGAGTTGGGGGCTGAAAGGACAGGTGGCTCCATCCCGGTAGAGGTGGGCCTGGGTTCCCGACGGCCCCCGACTGTTACTTTGTGGCAGAGCGGCAGGGCAGGTTGAGACCACCTAGGAGACAGGTGGGCCTGGCCCTGTTCGGCGTTCGCGGATACTTAACACGCTTAACGAGATCTTGGTATTTGATCTGAGTCGGCTACGAGCCTATACGCACTAACCATCTACGCGGGAGTAGTTATGGGTATCCCGGCGTCGTGGTATCAGCCGAAGCACTTCAGACGTCAGCGACGGAGCGGCGCGCGCCGAATTGGACTGGAACGCCACTAGGCTAGGTCTGCTTTCGGCCGCCCTCGCAACTTGCAGGTGTGCTATGGGCGATGGGCCCAGACCCCTGTGCGCTTAGGTTTAGACCGGCGTGCTGGCCTCTCTGTTTTGCCTAGGTGGGGCTGCGACGTGTTGATCTTCCGAGGCCGGGCATGACCCAGGAAAGTGTGTCCGGCCAAATGGGATCGAGCGTGTTGGGCTATGTGGTGCACCCCTGCAGGGAAGTTAATCTATTCGAATAGCCGTGATCTTCGGTAACAGGACGACTTGGAGTTGTACCTTGACCTTATGACAACTAGAACCGGATACTTAATAAAACACACCCTTCCAAGTTCCACAGACAACCCGGTGATCGCTTTTCTACAGGGCGACGAGGAGAGGATCGCCGGGTAGGATTATGCTATGCGATGCGACTGGAGATGCGCTTGGAGATGCTACCTGGATATGCTACTTGGAGATGCTACTTGGAGGATTTCAATCTACTCTCTTCTACGTGCTGCGAGGCGGAGGCTGCCAGAAGCGTAGTCTTCGATAGGACTAGCTATCCCCCTTTTATTCTGGCATTCTGCAGTTCAGTCCACCGATATGGCCTCCTTACACATATACCCATGCATATGTAGTATAGTTCCTTGCTTGCGAGTACTTTGGATGAGTACTCACGGTTGCTTTCTCCCCCCTTTTCCCCCTTCCTTCCTTTCTGGTTGTCGCAACCAGATGCTGGAGTCCAGGAGCCAGACGCCACCGTCGACGACGACCCCTACTACACCGGAGGTGCCTACTACTACGTGCAGCCCGCTGACGACGACCTGGAGTAGTTAGGAGGATCCCAGGCAGGAGGCCTGCGCCTCTTTCGATCTGTAACCCAGTTTGTGCTAGCCATCTTATGGCAACTTGTTTAACTTATGTCTGTACTCAGATATTGTTGCTTCCGCTGACTCGTCTATGATCGAGCACTTGTATTCGAGCCCTCGAGGCCCCTGGCTTGTATTATGATGCTTGTATGACTTATTTTATTTGTAGAGTTGTGTTGTGATATCTTCCCGTGAGTCCCTGATCTTGATCGTACACATTTGCGTGCATGACTAGTGTACGATTGAATCGGGGGCGTCACAAGTTGGTATCAGAGCCGACTGCCTGTAGGAATCCCCTTTTCCAACTCCTTGGCCGAAGTCGAGTCTAGTCGTTGAAAAACTTTTACTAACATGGCTGTGTGGCCCATGGGCCCACGTCGCCATCGGGAGGTATTAGGATCTTTTATTCCTCGACCTTTACTCTGGGATTCTGAACCCTCTTCTATTCGGGTTAAACGATTTTTACTAAAAACTAACTTTAGGTTCTCGAAAATACTTTCTCCCGGAGAGCCCCTTCAGTCCAGATGGTCACTGACTGCATCAGAAGATTTCGGAGATACTCTTTGATATTCTCTCGAGACTTTGTGCCCATCACTTTTGCTATTCCCGACCACCGATAAATCCTTATGGATAACTACTTACACTTGCCATTCTTACGATCATTCCCCTTTGTTCTTGTTATTACAAGATACCCGAAGTTTTCTCTATTGTTCCGAGAATACTTCGTGCCTACTGCCTAGCAGTTCTTTGCCACATGAATACCCCTTCAAATAAATCCCCGCACTTGTCAAGTATCCGCTCATCCCCAGTTGTTCATGAGTCTCACAAAAGTCTTCAAAATACTATTCGATCTTCCGAAAATCCTCTGGAGCCTTTGGCTCTTGAAATTCTTGCTTGCTCGCATTATGGTTAATCCCATAAGTCTCGTAGTCTTAATGACATTCCTTGTCATTATCATTTTGAGTCTGTTGACTCAATATGTTTGCGAATGCACGCAATCATCATTGATCCTTATAAATTACTTCTCCGGCTAAGCTGCCATTCTTTTAACTGGAATTGGTTCTCGACCAATCCAATTGTCATTGATTGTACCCTAAGGCTATTCAACTTATCCATCCCTAATCAGAGCATTGCTTTTGATCCCTTGATTTGGAAATCATAATTCCTTTGCATTTGACAATTGAGTTAGTTAGTTGTTTCTATAATCTGATCTCCTTGCATTCTTCTTCCTCTAGTTGAGTACCGCTACTCGTATCAGATCCTTTGTGGACCACCAAGTCCTTTGTTGGATTGTTATCCGACAGTGTCCTTCACCATTGATCACCTTGTGAGTTCTTCCCCTGATACATAATGCCTTTGTTAAGTTGTATCCTCTGCTTGGCCAACCATGCTCTGCTTTCGGGCTTGTGTTATTTACTCTTGAAACTTGTGGTATATGTTTCTAAGAAGCCACTAAGGGTTGAACATATGCTTTCTCTAGACCGTGTGAACCCGAAAGTTTTCACGAGTCATACTCTTCTGGTGCTTCGCCAGATAAAATTTCAACACTGCAACTTAATCGCACGCGAGAAGTGGACGAAAGGTTATGCATTGGAGAAGTGGGAGTCGACCTTGAACTTTGTGTTCATGCCCATGGACCCGATGTACATCTTCTCATCGAAGCTTCTTTTAAAATTAATTATTCCCTTGATATAAGTTCATCTTGTATCTGGGGTATGGCCTTTTACAATCGTGGTTCCGACCATGTTCTCCTTTAAATACCATTTTCGATGCAAGTGTAAGCACTTGTCTTCTGTGGATCAATACCCCGGTACAACCTCTACTTTGATCTGTCGTCGAGTATTATCCCATGGTATCTCGAGATTATCTTGGAACTACATAACTTTTTATGAGTTCTTCATCAAGTGCTACCTTCCCACTGATTCCAATTTTTCGCGGGCTCTGAGTTATTGAACACTCAAAGACACCGATAACTGAACCGAGTCCGCTCTACGGTTCAACAACTCTTCAGTAAGCTTCTATAAGTACGAGTTTGTACCCGATCACGCCATTCCTAGCCTGTTTGGCTATATTATTGTCGTGACGATTCTAACGGTGCTACCTGGTCCTTATTCTCGGAGCACCAATTTTCGACGATGAACTAACCTTACGTCGATTTTCCTCGTCATACCCTTTCACCTTAAACAACAAGCTTGAGTTCGAGTTGGTGTCGTACCCATGGTTCCAATGACTTTTGGCTTCATCATTCCTTTGACTTGATGTCGTCGCTGATTGATTACTTCTTCATGAAATCTGTCGACAAATTCCTCATCAACCTTATGAGTTCTTCCAGGATATCAATTGAATTCATGATGAGTAATACCATCCTTGCCCTCGATGATTTGTGTTATCAGTGACCACTTTATTGTCTTCCGTTCAACACAAAACTTGTTCGTGTTTTGTGTTATACCTTGAGTTCCTTGCTATCCAACGTTTGTTCTTCTTTAGCTTGGAATATTACCATCTTTTATGTGAAAAATGTCGTGGTAAATTCACCACCTCTTGAGAATTCTTGATGCAAGTGATACTTCTCACCATCACCATTCCTTCTTGTTCCCTGTGTTGATTCTAACCGGGATTCCAACAAGGGAATGATGCTGCTTGGATTCTGTACTTTTAGCAACCCTATTGCTTGAAGTTAATGATTGACAGTTTGTTCTTAGACTGTTGGTTATTGAATCGTCACTCTAACAGTGATCTTGCTGCCTAAGGTCATATTTCGGGCACACCTTTCAACCAATGTTTAATTGTGTATGTTTTCCTCGAGCATACATCACTATACCATTTGATCTGACAAATGTCATCTTCTTGATCACATTATTGTGGAAATCCATCTTTTGAAAATCTCAATGAATTGTCGCTGAGTCAATCAGCCACCCCCTCACCTCTCCTTGGTTTAATGATGAACTATTGTTTCAGGAACCCGCTCCCATAGTTCATTTCCCGAGAATCTTGCAATGCCATTTCAATGATTTGTGTTGCGCCTTTTCTTCTCGGACATCCTGAGTCTGAGGCATCATGACACCAATTGGATCTGAATCTCCGTCAGATATGATGGTTAGGACAACTTTCCAAGAGTTATGATATTGATCCTTTGATGACCCGGTAACATGATGTCATGCCTAGCACCCCCCCCCCCCGGCTGGAGGACCTATCATTATAGATTCCTTTTCAGCAAGGTTATCCATTCATCCATGAGGAAATTGTAAGACTTATTCTACAAGATATTCCTGATGGATCCTTCGTGTTACCAAAGTCTGATCTTCACACGAAGACCATGTCAAGGCTATCTCGAAGCATGTCAATGGTACTTCGATTTTCAACAGGAACATTTGAAGCACGATGCTAAATTTTATTTATCATTTATCCTAACTACGTTGTATGGGTAATGTCATGATATTTCTCTCCCCTCTCCTGAAGGGTTTTCTACGTTATATCCTATCATGGATATCATCCTCTGCTTGTCCTTGGGAAGGAATTACCCCTGAAATATGAGTGTATACACATTTTCCTCCCCATTGTTTTGATTAAACCTGATGATCACATTTTCCTTTCCATTGTTTTGTTTAACCTTTCTTGTGATCTATATGATCTAAGCAGTAATATTCCTGCTCAAGTAAACACCTCGGTGTACCATCTTGTCTGGTGTAACCCTGTTACTATTGTTGATGACATTCCGGTAGCCACCGATGGACGAGAACTTTGCCTATTGGTCCGCCTCGTTCAACGAGCAGGAATTGGTTCTCTTCGTCCCTCGCCCTTGGTATCGATGTTGTTGCCGACATATCTGACAGGCTACCCTTTGACACGCCTTACTATCATGACCGTGCAAAATGTCGGCCCCCTTCCTACTTTCAACCACATGGTGGGCCCATAACCCACAGTTCCACAGGATCGAAACCTGACTCTCCTGTACACCCTGTTGTCAGCGTTATTCCTCATGCTTGACTTTGTATGTAATTCACGGGCCACTTGCCTGTTGATCTATTCTGGTATCGGACACAATACTTATTCTCGTTGCTCTGAACCCCTTTCGCACTCTGCTTCAGGCAATGAACGATTGCCTATCCGCTTGAAACCTCTTATTACACCGTCTTACTTTGCTTTCGATGTGTGTCATTTGTTCAACTCGAGAGCTACTCATATGTTTATTCCTGGGACACCCCAGATGAATTTCCCTTATAACATCCTATCATTGTAGAGCTGCCCCTTACCTATTCGTAAGTACGATGGAGTTCCCCGAAGAAAGGACGACAACTTCATCATGATGCTTTCGAATAAAGAGATGAAGACATCAATGTAACGGATCAACCACTTCGAGAAGAGCAACCAAGACCGAGAAGATCCGTTAGAATACCGTAACCAGAACTTTCCCCCTTGCTCCCCTCTTAAATCTCGGGACGAGATTTCTTGTAGTGGAGGAGAATTGTGACGCCCGGATAATTAGACTACAGTAATCCCGCGTTAACGATGCCACGTCACCTCGGTTACTGTTGCTAACCTCGTGTTAGTTCGAAACCGATTCGAATTCAAATTTGAATTAAAGTCAAACGATAAAAGTTTTCGAACATAAAAACTAAAATGTGCTAAATGTGACCAATAAATCCTTAGTAATAATGGTGGAGAACCCACATTTTTATAAAATAATTAAAGACACTAAAATAATAAAAACAATGGCTAAATAACATTTTAATTGCTCTTTAAATTATAAGAATATTAAGTTAACTTATTTTGAGTCAAAACCAGGTTGGGTAGTGGCCTATATTTGTTAATACTAAATTAGGTACAACTAAGGTATTTTATAAAACTAAGGTATTTAAAACATAAAGTTAAATCAGAAAAGAAAAGAAAAAAAAGAAAAGACAAAATAGAATAAAAAGGAGACAAGGACTCCCCTGGACCCCCTTGGCCCAACTGGGCCATGGCCCAGCCAGGCCGGCCCACGCCCCTGGCCTACATAGGCCTCCCCCACTCGCCAGAAACCCTAGCCCCTCTCCCCCCCACTACCCCACGACCCCCACTCTCTCTCTCGCTCGTTCCTCTCCCCTCCCGTGATCCAGATCGGGATCGACCCGATCTCCTCGCCTGGCGCTGCCCGATGCCGCCCGGCGCCCTCCCCCCCGTTTGCCGTACCTCCCCGTCGGACTGCCCGTCCCCGACTCTCCCTCGCCGGCTCCGACGCCCCGCGACCACGCCTCTGGATGGACGCCCCGCCACCTCGCCGCTGGATGGACGCCCTGCCGCCTACCATCGACGCTCGCCTCCCCGACCTCCTCCCCGGCGGACTACGTCGAGCCTCGCCGACGAACCCCTGCATCGGGGGTGAGAGAAACTCCCCTCTCCTCTCTGTCTCCCTCGCACGTGCGTCCCTAGCCCGTCGCCGTAGTCACCGCGTCTTGCTCGTCGTGCCGCTCGTGCTCCCCGTCGTGGCCATCGCCCGCATCGTCGCGGCCGTGTGCTGAAGCTCGCGCTCCGGGCAGCACGCGCCCTCCCTCCTATGCCCGCGCACGCCCCTTGTTCCCCGCATCGTCGTGTGCTCGCCCGCGCCTCCCCACTGCCCTCTGCCGCTAGCTCATCGCCCCGCCATGGCCTCGCCGGCACCCGCGCCTGCAAGCTGCCCTGGGCCTCCTCGCCCCGGCGATCTGGGCGAACGCCCAGTCGGGCGCCGCAATGCCCGACCCGCCCCTGCGCCCGATCCGCTAAGGCCCCCGGGGCCAATGACAAGTGGGCCCCCGCCCAGAGAACGTTTTGATAAAAAAAAATTAGAAAATAATAGTAATAATAAATAAATAATGAAATTAATTAATTAACTAATTAATTAACTTAATTAATTCTGATTAAATTAACCAATTAAAATTAATTAACCTAATGATTAATTAACTTAATTAACTACTGTTAATTAGCTAATTAATTAGTATGACAGTGGGGCCCACCCCCTTAATTAATTATGATTAGTTTAATTAACCTGTTAATTAAAATGTGTCACTGACCAGTGGGACCCACTGGTCAGGTTGACCAGTCAACTCTGTTGACTGCTGATGTCAGCATGACATCATGCTGATGTCATTAATTCATTTTCGAATTAATTACATAATTAATTAAATTCCAGAAATTAATAAAATCTTTAGAAAATCATATCTTTTAATCCGTAACTCGGATTAAAATACTTTCTACATGAAAGTTGCTCAGAACGACGTGACGAATCCGGATACGCAGTCCGTTCGTCCGCCACACACCCCTAACCTATCGAACTCGCAACTTTCCCCCTCCGGCTCCTCTGCCCGAAAACACGAAACACCGGGAATACTTTCCCGGATGTTTTTCCCCCTTCACCGGTATCACCTACTACCGCGTTAGGGCACACCGAACACCGCGTATTGCCTTGTTATATTTTGTGATGCTTTGTTTGCTTTGTATTCATTATTTCTTCCCCCTCTTCTCTCCGGTAGACTACGAGACCGACGCTGCTGCTGACCAGTTCGACTACGGAGTTGACGACCCCTCTCTCTTGCCAGAGCAACCAGGCAAGCCCCCCCCCCTTGATCACCAGATATCGCCTATTCTCCTCTATACTGCTTGCATTAGAGTAGTGTAGCATGTTACTGCTTTCGTTAATCCTATTCTGATGCATAGCCTGACATTGTCGCTACATCTGTTGATACCTTACCTGCAATCCTAAATTCTTAGTATAGGATGCTAGTTTATCATCATTGGCCCTACATTCTTGTCAGTCTGCCTTGCTATACTATCGGGCCGTGATCACTTGGGAGGTGATCACGGGCATATACTATATACTTTACACTGTTACATTACCTGTGATACTGTTCGGAGTTGGGGGCTGAAAGGACAGGTGGCTCCATCCCGGTAGAGGTGGGCCTGGGTTCCCGACGGCCCCCGACTGTTACTTTGTGGCAGAGCGGCAGGGCAGGTTGAGACCACCTAGGAGACAGGTGGGCCTGGCCCTGTTCGGCGTTCGCGGATACTTAACACGCTTAACGAGATCTTGGTATTTGATCTGAGTCGGCTACGAGCCTATACGCACTAACCATCTACGCGGGAGTAGTTATGGGTATCCCGGCGTCGTGGTATCAGCCGAAGCACTTCAGACGTCAGCGACGGAGCGGCGCGCGCCGAATTGGACTGGAACGCCACTAGGCTAGGTCTGCTTTCGGCCGCCCTCGCAACTTGCAGGTGTGCTATGGGCGATGGGCCCAGACCCCTGTGCGCTTAGGTTTAGACCGGCGTGCTGGCCTCTCTGTTTTGCCTAGGTGGGGCTGCGACGTGTTGATCTTCCGAGGCCGGGCATGACCCAGGAAAGTGTGTCCGGCCAAATGGGATCGAGCGTGTTGGGCTATGTGGTGCACCCCTGCAGGGAAGTTAATCTATTCGAATAGCCGTGATCTTCGGTAACAGGACGACTTGGAGTTGTACCTTGACCTTATGACAACTAGAACCGGATACTTAATAAAACACACCCTTCCAAGTTCCACAGACAACCCGGTGATCGCTTTTCTACAGGGCGACGAGGAGAGGATCGCCGGGTAGGATTATGCTATGCGATGCGACTGGAGATGCGCTTGGAGATGCTACCTGGATATGCTACTTGGAGATGCTACTTGGAGGATTTCAATCTACTCTCTTCTACGTGCTGCGAGGCGGAGGCTGCCAGAAGCGTAGTCTTCGATAGGACTAGCTATCCCCCTTTTATTCTGGCATTCTGCAGTTCAGTCCACCGATATGGCCTCCTTACACATATACCCATGCATATGTAGTATAGTTCCTTGCTTGCGAGTACTTTGGATGAGTACTCACGGTTGCTTTCTCCCCCCTTTTCCCCCTTCCTTCCTTTCTGGTTGTCGCAACCAGATGCTGGAGTCCAGGAGCCAGACGCCACCGTCGACGACGACCCCTACTACACCGGAGGTGCCTACTACTACGTGCAGCCCGCTGACGACGACCTGGAGTAGTTAGGAGGATCCCAGGCAGGAGGCCTGCGCCTCTTTCGATCTGTAACCCAGTTTGTGCTAGCCATCTTATGGCAACTTGTTTAACTTATGTCTGTACTCAGATATTGTTGCTTCCGCTGACTCGTCTATGATCGAGCACTTGTATTCGAGCCCTCGAGGCCCCTGGCTTGTATTATGATGCTTGTATGACTTATTTTATTTGTAGAGTTGTGTTGTGATATCTTCCCGTGAGTCCCTGATCTTGATCGTACACATTTGCGTGCATGACTAGTGTACGATTGAATCGGGGGCGTCACAGTGACCCTGAGCTTGTGAAGGACCACGTAGTATAGCTAGGCTTTCCAAGCCTCTTTTATTTTTACTAGTTGTCTGTACCCAGACAAGTTATTTCCGCTGCTGGTTTGTATGACTGTATGACTTGTATGTGGGGTCGTGAGACCCGTACCTTTGTGTATGCTATGTATGGCTCCCTGAGCCTTAAATAAAGTACTTGTGTCGTAGAGTCATGTTGTGATGCTTCGTTGTATCTACACATATCGAGCATATTGTGTGTATGATTGAAATGCTTGGTATGTGTGGGATCTGACTATCTAGTTGTTTATCTTTAGTAGCCTCTCTTACCGGGAAATGTCTCCTAGTGTTACCGCTGAGCCATGGTAGCTTGCTACTGCTCTGGAACACTTAGGCTGGCCGGCATGTGTCCTTCTTCGTTCCTGTGTCTGTCCCTTCGGGGAAATGTCACGCTTTGAGTACCGGAGTCCTGTTAGCCCGCTACAGCCCGGTTTACCGGAGTCCTGCTAGCCCAGTGCTACAGCCCGGACCCACTTGCTGATGACCGACACGTTCGAAGCTGGGTCATGAATGCCTGTCCCTGTAAGTCTGTGCCACTTTGGGTTTACGACTAGTCATGTCAGCCCGGGCTCTTTATCATATGGATGCTAGCGACACTATCATATACGTGAGCCAAAAGGAGCAAACGGTCCCGGGAAAAGGTAAGACGACACCCGTGGGGATACCGTGCGTGAGGCCGCAAAGTGATATGAGGTGTTACCAGCTAGATCGATGTGACATCGAGTCGGGGTCCTGACAGCGTTGGCATCAGAGCCGGACTGCCTGTAGGTTCTCCAAGCCAAACTGGTCGATGTTGAGTCTAGAAATTCTTTAGTTATATGTAGGGGAATTGTTTGTGGGATGGAACGTAAGGCTCTTTTTACTCCTTATACCTTATGACTTTCTGATCTGAGTCAGTCCATTCTTCCACCGGGGGTTAAGGAATTAGGATCTGTTCTCTCTATCAGGATCACGAGTTACTAATCAGTAGTACCTTATAAGTTTGATGGTTACCAGCCTAGTTCAGTTCTACTACCACATTATGTTGCCAGAATGGTTTCAGAACTTTGATATGATGATGATGAGTGTGTACGAAATCCTTTGTCAAATGTCTCAAATCCTTTTTGAGCATTTACAGCTGATATGCTGCCGAAATTTTGCTAGAAATTCTAATGCCTTTGCATTATGATTGTGCTTTCAGATGGCCACTCGCGACCTCAATCAAGTGGTTCGCCTGACTCGATGCCTAGATGTACCCGGCCATACTGCTAAGTTGGTCAGGGTAATGACTGAGGCTGGATACCGCTGGTATCCTGAGTACACGGTCGAAGAGCAATTCCGAGATTTCAATCAAAGCCAGTATCTCTGCACTGTCAGGATATTTCCATCTTATCCTGGATCCACCGAGCCTCTTCACTGCTCTTATGGACTCGGGGTTACCATTGAGATGGCTGTGCAGGACGCCGCCTACTCTATGATGACCATTATGCGAGTCAGATCTGGGTTATTTCGGGACTCTGATTTCCGGTATATGCCAGGATCACTTCCGGGAGCACAAGGGTATCTCCAGGCTATCTATGCTGACTCCACTCAGGAGGATTCACGGACTCGCACCACTGCTGAGATGCTCGAGGATAAGGACCGTGAAAATCGGGCCTTAAGGTTAGAGCTCTTCAATACCCGTGCTGACCACTGGGCCACTTTGACTCGGTTCGCACCGGCGGTGCAAGCTGGATATTCAGATATGCGCGATCTCTATCCTGTGAGATCTGCTCTGCCACACGTGATGGTTTGGCGTGATGTAGGAGGCATCACCCCACCTCGCGGTCCCCGCAGGCCACCGTTTGTTGGTCCAAGGCCTCATCCTAGCCCCTATGGTCCACAAGCTCCGCGAGACCGTCTGTTTCCGGATGAACATGTTGAGCTTCCAGGCTATGGAGGTGACTTCTACGAGGACTATTACGGATCGGTCTGAGTTAGTGGTGGTATCACTAGTTTGCACTAGCTGTGTCGTCTATCGCCCCGCGTAACTCGTGGGATATGACCTAGTCTGTACTCTTTCCGGAGATGTAGAAAAATAATGTATAGGAGCTTGGAATGCCTCCGATGAGATGTAATCCTCTTTTCACCGTAAAAGTACTATGTTTGGTCTTGTACTAAACCCTGTATGGTGTGTATGACGATGGAATAAAAGAAGCAGTTTCTGTATCTACCATGTCATACGGATGATCATCCTGCATTCCGAGTTATTTCTTACATTATGAATCCTATGTCAGAATTTTACCATCCTGACTAAATCATTGTCTTGTCTTCCTAGGATGGTCAACACGCGCGCTAACCCTGCTTCTCAAGAGCAGGCCGAAGGCAGTGAAGCCAGGGATGTAAATCTGCCTCATCCTCCTTCACTAGCCGAGGTGATGATGGAAGCTGAGAGAAACAAGCAGGAGACAAACCGTTTGTTGGAGCGTATTGAACAGAATACAACACACCATCAGAGGGCTAACGTGGTGTCACTCAGTGATTTTATCAAATTGCATCCACCCACGTTCCACCACTCCGTCGAGCCTCTCGACGCTGATGACTGGCTTCGCAGTATCTCTCATAAACTGCGTTCCGCGCTGGTAGCGGAGGCTGACAAGGTCACCTTTGCTGCCTATCATCTTGAAGGCCCCGCCAGTCTATGGTGGGAGAATTATGGAGCTATGCGCCCAGCGGGCCATGTCACAACTTGGGCTGAATTCAGCGAGGCTTTCCGTGAACATCACATTCCGGAGGGTCTCATGGACCGTAAACGTGAAGAATTTTGCAGTTTCACCCAAGGCCGACTTTCTGTGGATGCCTATAGCAGAGAGTTTGGTAATCTCGCCCGATATGCAACTGAGGAAGTTTCTACTGACGCCAAGAAGCAAGCAAGGTTCCGTAAGGGCCTTAGTCCTGAGCTTCGCCGCGACCTCCGTCTGCATGAGTGCACATCTTTTTCGAAACTTGTCAACAAAGCCATCAGTGCTGAAACTGGTCAGACTGACTATGACGCAACACGCAAGCATGGACGTGACATGGGTTCCTCATCCGGTGCTGGTCCTCAGAAGCGCCGCGTGTGGGTACCCAACACCGCCCTGCCACCCAGGTTCACACCGAGGCCATCTTTCCAGGCGCCTCGCCCCGTTCAACAGTCTGCTCCAGCCAAGCCCTATGGGGGTTCAACTAACAATGCTCCTCCACGTACCAGTTCCGTGACTTGTTTCAAGTGTGGGGAATCTGGCCACTATATGCGTGAATGCCCCCAGACCAACCCAAATCAATCTGCTAAAGCTGTTGGCCGTGGCAAGCCGACAGGGAAAGTGTTTCATGCTAAACCGGTCACCGCTTCACGTGGCCATGTCAACTGTGTCTCTGCCGAAGAAGCTCAAGAGGACCCCAACGTCATTCTCGGTACGCTTCTTGTTAATTGCCACCCGGCATCTGTTCTTTTCGATACAGGAGCCTCTCATTCCTTTATATCTGAAAATTATGCTCGTTTGCATAACGTTGCATTCTGTGACATGCCATCCACTATGGAAATCTCTACCCCTGGTTCTAGATGGCAGACCTCTAGGGTAAGTTATGGAAATGAGATCCAAGTCGACAGACTTGTTTTCCTTGCGTCTTTGATAGCCCTTAAATCTTCAGATATTAATATCATTCTGGGTATGGACTGGATGTCGGCTCATCATGCCCAAATCGATTGCTTCTCTAGGACTGTTCAACTCACCCATCCTTCGGGAAAGATAGTTAATGTCTTGACCCGAATAGCCAAGCGACAATTATATTCTCTTAACGCCAGCCCTTTGCCAGACCTTGAGGACGTTCCGGTAGTCCGTGACTTCCCGGATGTCTTTCCAGAGGAATTGCCAGGTGTTCCACCTGACAGGGATGTTGAGTTTGTAATAGACCTCATTCCAGGAACCGTTCCGATTGCTAGAAGACCTTGTAAGATGGCACCCCTAGAACTAGCCGAGCTTAAGAAATAACTCGATGAGTCCTTGAAAAAGGGTTTCATCCTACCTAGCTCATCTCCGTGGGCTTGCCCCGTCCTATTCGTCAAGAAGAAGGATGGTACGGACCGGATGGTTGTAGATTACTGACCTGTCAATTTGGTCACAATCAAGAACAAATATCCGCTTCCCAGGATCAACGACCTGTACGATCAGCTCGCTGGATCCTCAGTCTTCTCCAAGATGGATTTGAGATTGGGCTACCACCAAATCAAAATCAGACCCGTGGACATTCCTAAAACGGCCTTTGTTACTCGTTACGGCCAATACGAGTACACCGTCATGTCCTTCGGATTAACCAACGCTCCAGCCACCTTTTCTCGGTTAATGAACTCAATCTTCATGGAGTATTTGGATAAATTCGTCGTGGTTTATCTCGATGACATACTCATTTACTCCAAGAACGAGGAAGAACATGCCGAACATCTAAGGCTAGTGTTGCAGAAACTTCGAGAGCATCGCCTTTATGCCAAATTCTCTAAATGTGAATTCTGGTTGTCAGAAGTGACCTATCTGGGTCATGTAATATCTGGTAAAGGTATTGCTGTTAACCCTGAGCGAGTTCAAGCCGTCCTTAACTGGACTCCACCCGAATCGGTCAAGCAAGTTCGGAGTTTTCTAGGCTTAGCGAGCTATTGTCGTCGCTTTGTCGAGAACTTCTCCAAGGTTGCTAAACCTCTAACCGAACTCCTCAAGAAAGATAAGAAGTTCGAGTGGACTCCACAATGTGAGCACAGCTTTCAGGAACTGAAAAGACGCCTGACCTCTGCTCCCGTGCTGGTACCGCCAGACTTCTCCAAGGACTTTGTTATCTACTGCGACGCCTCGCGACAAGGACTAGGTTGCATTCTCATGCAAGATCGACACGTAATTGCCTACGCTTCACGACAATTGCACCCACATGAGGAGAATTATCCTACCCATGATCTAGAGCTTGCAGCCGTAGTCTATGCACTTAAGACCTGGCGACATTACCTCCTCGGTAATCGTTGCGAAATATTCACTGATCACCAAAGTCTGAAGTATATTTTCACCCAACCGGATTTGAATCTCAGGCAGAGACGTTGGGTTGAATTGATCACAGACTTCGACTTAGGAATAACCTACACCCCAGGGAAAGCCAACGTCATGGCTGATGCGCTAAGTCGTAAATCTTATTGTAACAACCTGATGTTACAACAAAGTCAACCGCTTCTCCATGAGGAATTTCGGAAGCTTAACCTTCACATTGTTCCTCAAGGTTTTCTTTCCACCTTGGTGGCAAAACCTACCCTTATGGATCAAATTATCAAAGCACAGAAGGTAGATCCGGGAATCTCCCGCATCAAGAGGAACATTCAGAAAGGAATTGCGAATTGTTTCTCCATTAATGATCAAGGAGTCGTATACTTCGGGAATCGATTAGTAGTTCCCAAAGTGCGCAACCTAAGGTGATTAATCCTTAAGGAAGCTCATGAATCTCCTCTCACTATTCATCCCGGTAGTACTAAGATGTATCAGGACCTACGCCAGAGGTTCTGGTGGACTAGGATGAAGAGAGAAATTGCTCAGTATATTGCAAATTGCGACGTCTGTCGTCGTGTAAAAGCAGAGCATCAACGGCCTGCTGGCACCCTTCAACCCTTAGCTATTCCTGAATGGAAATGGGATAAAATTGGTATGGATTTCATTACCGGGTTTCCCAGGACCAAGAGAGGGAATAATGCTATTTTCGTCGTGGTCGATCGTCTTTCCAAAGTAGCCCACTTCTTACCTGTTCGTGAGAGTATAACCGCTAGTCAGCTGGCAGATTTGTACATCTCCCGAATAGTGTCTCTCCATGGTGTTCCTTTGGAAATTAACTCGGATCGAGGAAGTCTTTTCACCTCTCGATTTTGGGAAAGTTTCCAAAATGCTATGGGAACCCGTCTCTCCTTTAGCACCGCTTTCCACCCTCAGTCAAGTGGTCAAGTGGAACGCGTCAACCAAATTCTAGAAGACATGCTTCGAGCCTCTGTTATCTCATTCGGAATGGACTGGGAGAAGTGCCTTCCATTTGCCGAATTCGCTTACAACAACAGCTATCAATCTAGCTTGGGTAAAGCCCCTTTTGAAGTTATCTATGGACGACGATGTCGAACACCCCTTAACTGGTCAGAGACCGGGGAAAGACAATTCTTTGGCCCGGATATGATTCAGGAAGCAGAAGAACAAGTTCGTATCGTTCGTGAAAAGTTGAAAACAGCCCAATCCCATCAAAAGAGTCAATATGACCGAAAACATAAGGCTATGACCTTCGAGGTTGACGAGAAGGCTTATCTTCGGGTCACCCCTCTGAAGGGAACCCATCGTTTCGGTATCAAAGGCAAATTGGCTCCTCGTTACATTGGACCTTTTCGCATTCTTGCCAAACGAGGAGAAGTTGCCTACCAGTTGGAACTACCTCCGCACCTCTCCAGAGTTCACGATGTCTTCCACGTTTCTCAACTCAGGCGTTGCTTCTCGGATCCTATCCGTGAAGTGGACCACGAAACGCTTGATCTCCAAGATGATCTTACATATCGAGAGTACCCCATTCGTATCCTCGATCAAGCCGAACGTACCACGCGACGTCATAATATCAAGTTTCTCAAGGTTCAATGGTCGCACCATTCCGAGGATGAAGCAACTTGGGAAAGGGAGGATCGTCTTCGACTCGAGTATCCCGCCTTCTTCCCGGAGGAACCCAAATCTCGGGACGAGATTCTTTTGAGTGGGGGTGAGTTGTCACACCCTAGCTAGTCATGCATTAGAGTGTTGCATCATGTTTACCTTTTCATCAGAAACTTGAAATGGGGATCTGTGAAACCCTCAGAACCATTTTGAAAATGACCCAAATAAAAATTTCTCCAAAAGGATCCAAGAAAATGCTCATGTTGCTCTCTGAAAATATTGGACAGAGATAAAAATCAAACCAATATTTTTAGTGGCTCATGGACATTTATTTTGGGCATTTGGAATTAATGCATAAATATTTGCATTGGAAATATATTAATTATATATATTAATATATGCCCAAATATTATGCCAATTATAAAAGAGCTCTGGAATAATATAAATAGCTCCTGCAAAAATTGGCATAAGTTAAATAAATGATTTAATATATTATTTAAATCAAAACAAATGTCAGAAATTAAAAAACAGAAAAATATATAACAGGAGGAGCTTACCTGGGCTCCTCCACTGTGCGGCCCAGCCAGCAGCCGGCCCAGCCCACCTCCCTCCTCTGTCGTCTTCGTCCCGACAGAGGGAGGGGAGTGTGGCCGGCGCGCGCGCGCGCCACCGCGCCACGCCACCTGCTCGCCTGCTTGCCTGGCCTCCCCTCCTCGCTCGACGCCCTGGACGACGCCACGCCCTCCCCCCTGCTCTCTCTCACTCTTCCCCCGGCTCTCCTCTCCTCTCCCTCGCTCTCTCTCTCACACGGCCGAGCACCACACTCGCCGCCGTTCGCCATAGCCACCGTCTCCGACCACCCCTCGCTCCCCCGACTAGCTCAGGAGCTCCGCCTCGACTCCCTCTTCCTCCCCACCGCTCCACAGCTCCCCGGAAGCCCTGCATCGCCGCCACGTCGCCGTTCCCCTCTTCGGGCTCCGACCACCGTCGCCGTCGATTCGCCGTCTCCAGCGCGTCCCCGAGCCCACTTCGACGCCCACTGCAACCGCGGTGAGCTACGCCACCGTTTCCCCCTCTCCTTCCCCTCATTCCCTCACCGTAGCCACCTCCCCACCACGGCCGAACCTCCGCCGTCGCCGAGCTCGCCGTCGACGCAGCTCCGGTGACCATTTGGTTACCCCGGCGAGTCCAACGAGTTCGCAAGACCCCGTAGAGCATCCCTAGCGCCTCGCTTTGCTCGACTTCGAGCTCCAGCACCGTTCCCGTGCACGACCGAACCCCGGCGGCCGCAGCCGAGCTCGCCGCCGTCGACTCCGGCCACCCCGACCCCAACGGGCCCCGCCAAGAGCTGCGGGTTGGCCTCAGCTCCACTCCGGTGGTCTCCGCGGCCCCTCTGGTGGCCGAAATGACCAAAACCACTTCCGCCGCCGCGTCGGGCTCGCCGGCGACTAAACGCCGGCAGCCGACATCCACTTTGACCACGGGTGGGCCCTGGTTGACTCCCCTGAGTCAATGACAGGTGGGGCCCAGCCCTGTTAATTAAACAGGATTAGTTTTAATTAAGTTTTAATTAAAATAATCACCCTGACATGCGGGACCCACTGTCAGGTTTGACCTGGACCAGTTCCGTTGACCTGCTGACGTCACACTGACGTCAGGCTGACGCAGTAATTGATTTTCTGGATTTAATTTAAATCAGGAAATTCAAGAATATTATTTAAACTTCAAAAATTCATAACTTTTATTCTGTAACTCCAAATTGGACAAATTATATATGAAAAATGATCAGAAAAATCCAATCTATCCATCTGTACTATTTTCATGCATGATCAAACAAGTTAAATTGATGTTTTAAGCAGAACAAGAAAAGGCACTTTAAAAGGCCATATTTGAATTTGGAATTTGAATCTTTGATTCAAATTTGTTCAAACCCTTCTGGCTTTAGTTGCATTAGCCCAATACACTCATATTGCCATGTTTCATGCATGCATCATATTGTTGCACATTGTTTGGTGATGCTTGTGTATCGATGCCCTTTGCGACAGGTTCTGTCCCCGAGGAGTACCGTGATTACCCTAACGAAGAACCGTATCCGTGCATCGAACCATCAGGCAAGCAACCAACCATTTGATCATATCGATACAATCCCATGTTCTCGCTCCTGCTCTCTTTTACTGCATTAAGACAACGCGATTCAAACTGCTTTGTGCTACGGTAGTTGAACCCATTTCCTCTGCATGACCTGTCATTGCCACAGTAACTAGATGAAACCCACTAGCATGTGTAGGAGTTGCTTGAGCCATATGTATGTGTTGTTCCTACCTTGCTATGCCTGCTATGCTTAGAGTCGTGTCAGGTCTGGTTCATCTGGGTGATGGGCTAGAGTGAAATGTTTATGTCGGTAATGAGAGTGGTGTGGTGAACACGATTTGGTAAAGGTATCGATGAGAGGCCATGTAGGAGTACATGGTGGGTTGTTTCATTGAAGCCGACCTTAAGCACTGAGATCTGTATGTGTGATTTAAGAATCAGCTACTACCATGCATTGGGCCCGAAACCAATGGACCCTCTCGGCTTCTTATTCACCCTAGTTCTCCGTCCAGGAGTTGCAAGTAGTTTCTGGTGTTTGTAGCCTACTGGAGGTCGTGGACAGCGCTGACCGTAGGGGTGGGCTGTGATGCGGTAGGTACGTGGCCGGGTGTACCGAATACCCGTTAGGTATCTCGGGAACCCTGTTCACATCGTTCGGGGCCGTATGGGAAACCTTGGCCGGACTCCCTGCGGATGGAACCTGAATAGGCGATAAACCTGGACTGGAGGCTTAGGTGATTAGGTAGGTCGTGGCCGACACCCACGTTGGGCTTCCGCTTGAAGGTTGCCGAGTACATGTCGTGTAAACGACGGTAAGTGGTGAGAGCGTGTATGAAGAAGTACCCCCTGCAGGGTTAACATGATCTATTCGAATAGCCGTGTCCGCGGTAAAGGACTACTTGGTTGCCTATACAGTTCATAGACAAGTAAATGGAAACTACTAAAAGCCTCAAGATAAGTGTGAGTGCCGAGGCTGGCTCTTCCGTAGGAAGACGGAGGCGGATCCTCGGTAGTGTATTGAAGTGGTGAGTAGTGGACTCGTGTGCGCAAAACCATTTCAGTTGGAGTATCGTAGGATAGCCTAGCCAAGAGTCAAAGCTGGCTTGCTGCAATAACTCCACCAACCCTTCTTGATACTATGCATGTATGTAGGATCTGATGTAAGTCTTGCTGAGTACCTTTGTACTCATGTTGCTATAATCTACATTTTACAGAAGACGCTGCAACCCCTTCTGATGGGTTCTATGTAGACGTTGACATCAACGAGTAGGCTAAAGACCCAGGTGGTGACCCTGAGCTTGTGAAGGACCACGTAGTATAGCTAGGCTTTCCAAGCCTCTTTTATTTTTACTAGTTGTCTGTACCCAGACAAGTTATTTCCACTGCTGGTTTGTATGACTGTATGACTTGTATGTGGGGTCGTGAGACCCGTACCTTTGTGTATGCTATGTATGGCTCCCTGAGCCTTAAATAAAGTACTTGTGTCGTAGAGTCATGTTGTGATGCTTCGTTGTATCTACACATATCGAGCATATTGTGTTTATGATTGAAATGCTTGGTATGTGTGGGATCTGACTATCTAGTTGTTTATCTTTAGTAGCCTCTCTTACCGGGAAATGTCTCCTAGTGTTACCGCTGAGCCATGGTAGCTTGCTACTGCTCTGGAACACTTAGGCTGGCCGGCATGTGTCCTTCTTCGTTCCTGTGTCTGTCCCTTCGGGGAAATGTCACGCTTTGAGTACCGGAGTCCTGTTAGCCCGCTACAGCCCGGTTTACCGGAGTCCTGCTAGCCCAGTGCTACAGCCCGGACCCACTTGCTGATGACCGACACGTTCGAAGCTGGGTCATGGATGCCTGTCCCTGTAAGTCTGTGCCACTTTGGGTTTACGACTAGTCATGTCAGCCCGAGCTCTTTATCATATGGATGCTAGCGACACTATCATATACGTGAGCCAACAGGCGCAAACGGTCCCGGGAAAAGGTAAGACGACACCTGTGGGGATACCGTGCGTGAGGCCGCAAAGTGATATGAGGTGTTACCAGCTAGATCGATGTGACATCGAGTCGGGGTCCTGACATTTTTTTTGCTTGCTGTTTGAATAAAATACCAAGATCTGAAATTCTTAAATGTTAGAGAGTCTTCACATAGTTGCATAATTATTCAACTACTCATTGGTCTTCACTTATATCTTTCAGAGTAGTTTGTCATTTGCTCTAGTGCTTCACTTATATATTTTTAGAGCACGGTGGTAGTTTTATTTTGAAGAAATAATTGATCTCTCGTGCTTCACTTATATTATTTTGAGAGTCTTTAGAATAGCATGGTAGTTTGCTTTGGTTATAAATCTAGTCCTAATATGATAGGCATCCAAGATGGGTATAATAAAAACGTTCATATAAGTGCATTGAATACTAAGAGAAGTTTGATACTTGATGTTTGTTTTGAGATATGGAGATAGTGATATCAAAGTTGTGCTAGTTGGGTAGTTGTGAATTTGAGGAATACTTGTGTTGAAGTTTGCAAGTCCCGTAGCATGCACGTATGGTAAACATTGTGTAACAAATTTGAATCATGAGGTGTTATTTGATTGTCTTCCTTATGGTTGGCGGTCGGGGACGATCGATGGTCTTTTCCTACCAATCTATCCCCCTAGGAGCATGCGCGTAGTGCTTGGTTTTTGATGACTTGTAGATTTTTGCAATAAGTATGTGAGTTCTTTATGACTAATGTTGAGTCCATGGATTATACGCACTCTCACCCTTCCATCATTGCTATCCTCTTCGGTACCGTGCATTTCCCTTTCTCACATTGAGAGTTGGTGCAAACTTCGCCGGTGCATCCAAACACCGTGATATGATACGCTCTATCACACATAAACCTCCTTATATCTTCCTCAAAACAGCCACCATACCTACCTATTATGGCATTTCCATAGCTATTCCGAGATATATTGCCATGCAACTTTCCACCGTTTCGCTTATTATGACACGCATCATCATTGTCATATTGCTTTGCATGATCATGTAGTTGACATCGTATTTGTGGCAAAGCCACCGTTCATAATTTTTCATACATGTCACACTTGATTCATCGCAATCCCGGTACACCACCAGAGGCATTCATATAGAGTCATATCTTGTTTTAAGTATCGTGTTGTAATTCTTGAGTTGTAAGTAAATAGAAGTGTGATGATCATCATTCATAGAGCATTGTCCCAAAAAAGGCAAAAAAAAGAAAAAGAAAAAAGAAAGGCCAAATAAAAAAGTAAAGGAAAAAATAAAAAAATAAAATAAAATAAAATAAAAGGGACAATGCTACTATCCTTTTTCCACACTTGTGCTTCAAAGTAGCACCATGATCTTCATGATAGAGAGTCTCTTGTTTTGTCACTTTCATATACTAGTGGGAAATTTTCATTATAGAACTTGGCTTGTATATTCCAACAATGGGCCTCCTCAAGTGCCCTAGGTCTTCGTGAGCAAGCAAGTTGGATGCACACCCGCTTAGTTTCTTTTGTTTTGCTTTCATACATTTATAGCTCTAGTGAATCCGTTGCATGGCAATCCCTACTCCTTGCATTAACATCAATCGATGGGCATCTCCATAGCCCATTTATTAGCCTCGTTGATGTGAGACTTTCTCCTTTTTTGTCTTCTCCACATAACCCCCATCATCATATTCTATTCCACCCATAGTGCTATATCCATGGCTCGCGCTCATATATTGCGTGAAAGTTTATAGGTTTGAGATTACTAAAGTATGAAACAATTGCTTGGCTTGTCATCGGGGGTTGTGCATGATGAGAGCATTCTTGTGTGACGAAAATGGAGCATGACCAAACTATATGATTTTGTAGGGATGAACTTTCTTTGGCCATGTTATTTTGAGAAGACATGATTACTTTGTTAGTATGCTTGAAGTATTATTATTTTTATGTCAAGATTAAACATTTGTCTTGAATCTTATGGATCTGAATATTCTTGCCACAATAAAGAGAAATACATGGATAAATATGTTAGGTAGCATTCCACATCAAAAATTCTATTTTCATCATTTACCTACTCAAGGATGAGCAGGAATTAAGCATGGGGATGCTGATACGTCTCCAACGTATCTATAGTTTTTGATTGTTCCATGCTATTATATTATCAACCTCGGATGTTTATGGGCTTTATTATGCACTTTTATATTATTTTTGGGACTAACCTATTAACCCAGAGCCCAGTGCCAGTTTCTACTTCTTCCTTGTTTTAGAGTATCACAGAAAAGGAAAATCAAACGGAGTTCAATTGACCTGAAACTTCACGGAACTTATTTTTGGAACGAAAGCAACCCGGGAGACTTGGAGTCCACGCCAAGAAAGCAACGAGGAAGGCACGAGGCAAGGGGGCACGCCCACCCCCTGGGCGCGCCCTCAACCCTCGTGGGCCCCTCATGGCTCCCCTGATGTATTTCTTCCACCTATATATATATCCATATACCCTAAAATGATCGAGGAGCACAATAGATCGGGAGTTCCACCGCCAGAAGCCTCCGTAGCCACCGGAAACCAATCTAGAGCCGTTTTGGCACACTGCCGGAGGGGGAATCCCTCTCCGGTGGCCATCTTCATCATCCCGGTGCGCTCCATGACGAGGAGGGAGTAGTTCTCCCTCGGGGCTGAGGGTATGTACCAGTAGCTATGTGTTTGATCTCTCTCTCTCACGTGTTCTTGAGGTGGTACGATCTTGATGTGTCACGAGCTTTGCTATTATAGTTGGATCTTATGATGTTTTCTCCCCCTCTACTCTCTTGTAATGGATTGAGTTTCCCCTTTGAAGTTATCTTATCGGATTGAGTCTTTAAAGATTTGAGAACACTTGATGTATGTCTTGCCGTGCGTATCTGTGGTGACAATGGGCTATCATGTGATTCACTTGATGTATGTTTTGGTGATCAACTTGCGGGTTCCGCCCATGAACCTATGCATAGGGGTTGGCACACATTTTCGTCATGATTCTCCGGTAGAAACTTTGGGGCACTCTTTGAGGTTCTATGTGTTGGTTGAATAGATGAATTTGAGATTGTGTGATGCATATCGTATAATCATACCCACGGATACTTGTGGTGACATTGGAGTATCTAGGTGACATTAGGGTTTTGGTTGATTTGTCTCTTAAGGTGTTATTCTAGTACGAACTCCAGGGCTGTTTGTGACACTTATAGGAATAGTCCAACGGATTGATTGGAAAGAATAACTTTGAGGTGGTTTCGTACACTACCATAATCTCTTCGTTTGTTCTCCACTATTAGTGACTTTGGAGTGACTCTTTGTTGCATGTTGAGGGATAGTTATGTGATCCAATTATGTTATTATTGTTGAGAGGACTTGCACTAGTGAAAGTATGAACCCTAGGCCTTGTTTCAACGCATTGCAATACCGTTTACGCTCACTTTTATCATTATTTACCTTGCTGTTTTTATAATTTCAGATTACAAATACCTTTATTTACCATCCATATTGCACTTGTATCACCATCTCTTTGCCGAACTAGTGCACCTATACAATTACCATTTTATTGGGTGTGTTGGGGACACAAGAGACTCTTTGTTATTTTGGTTGCTGGGTTGCTTCAGAGAGACCATCCTCATACTACGCCTCATACGGAATGATAAACATTAGGTCATCCACTTGAGGGAAATTTGCTACTTTCCTACAAACCTCTGCACTTGGAGGCCCAACAACGTCTACAAGAAGAAGGTTGTGTAGTAGACATCACTGCTACGGGAAGAGCAAGAATCGTTCTTACCTACGCATCAAAAACCACAAGGCGGTATAGTGATTGCTTTTTGATCTTCAGAAAGAACCATGTTCATTGAATCTGATTCAACTAAAGTTGGAGAAACTGATACCCACTAGCCACTTGTGTGTGAAGCACGTCCGTAGAACCAGTCTCACGTAAGCATACGTGTAATGTCGGTCTAAGCCGCTTCATCCAACAATACCGCTTAATCAAGAATCAACTAGTGACGGCAAGCAATATGTATATACCCCCGCCCACAACTCCTTTGTGCTCTATTCGTGCATATCACATCTACGCATAGACATGGCTCGGATGCCACTGTTAGGGAATGCAGTAATTTCAAAAAAATTCCTACGCACACGCAAGATCTATCATGGTGATGCATAGCAACGAGATGGGAGGAGTGTTGTCCATGTACCCTCATAGACCATAAGCGGAAGCGTTATGACAACGCGGTTGATGTAGTCGTACGTCTTCACAATCTGACCGATCCTAGTACCGGAAGTACGGGGACCTCCGCGATCTACACACGTTTGGCTCGGTGACATCGCACGAACTCTTGATCCAGCTGAGTGTCGAGGGAGAGCTTCGTTAGCACGATGGTGTGATGACGGTGATGATGAAGCTACGGCGCAGGGCTTCGCCTAAGCACTATGACGATATTACCGAGGTGGATTATGGTGGAGGGGGCACCACACATGGCTAAGAGATCAATGATCAACTTGTGTGTTCTAGGGTGCCCCATGCCCCCATATATAAAGGAGCAAGGGGGGAGGCCGGCCGGCCCTAGGGGCACGCCAAGGGAGGAGGAATCCTCCTCCTACTAGGAGTAGGATTCCTCCTT